>NW_020653743.1:10670603-10686601 GCF_003589595.1 Hyposmocoma kahamanoa | reverse complement strand
TATTTTTTGTGGGGCTATCTTAAGGACAGAGTCTATACGGAGCCAATCGAATCGACTACAGCGTTAAAACTCAAAATCCGTGATGTGATAGCCGAAATAGACCCGACATTTTGCCAAAAAGTGATTAAAAATTTTGATGAAAGAATCGACTTCTGTCAGCGTGGTCGTGGTGGACATTTGCCAGATATCATTTTTCATTCATAATTGCCGAACTTTTCTCTTTGTAATACAATAAAAATTTGAATCATCTTCATCTAAATTTTTTGTTTTATTTTGTTTTAGAAAACAAAGTTCTTGTTGAAAGACCCTACATATGGCGCACTTTAAGTTTCCGGAACTGGCCACTTACATAAATAATATTTACAAAGTAATTACAACATTTGAAAATGGAACTCCTTGGCTGTAGAGTACAGTTTGTTTCATCTGATTGTCACTTGTTTTTACATTCTGACGTCATTTTAGAGATTGGTTGTCTACATCACCACGGATTTAAGACGTGAAAATTTTCGCAGTATGATTTTCTACGACTTTAAGTGTAATTTAACAGCTCAACGGAGCTTCGCTCGGCTTCAAACTGCTTTTGGCGATGAAGCACCATGCAAGACGACTATTTATAGCTGGTTCGCAGAATTCAAACGCGGTCGTGTGAATCTCAGTGACGAATTTTATGATGGTCGCCCGTCCACTGCTGCGAACAACAAAAACATCGATGCTGTGCGCTGTATGATCAAAACAGACAGACATGTGACTTAACATGAGATTCGGGCATCTTTAGACATGGGCAGAGAACAAAAAAATAACGAGAATGGACACTCTCCGCCCCTCTCTGGCTCTGGCCGGTATCTAAATACCGCACCACACCCCGCACATTGACGGTCACAGTGACAGAACGACAACAATGCTGTCGACCAGCCGTTTTCGCGCTAAGACTCCTTTGATATTTGAATATAGTTTTCATTTATTTATTACGAAACTTGTACGTTAATATATAACATCATCGTACGTTACTATTTATAATGGTCGTGATTTGTATAGTGTTTATCGTTATCTAAACGGCATAAAGAGAGGAGTTTCTTTCGTTTTCCGGAAGATAAAACGAAGTAAGTAATAAAAACTTATGTCTGAGACTCATTCAGTTATTGTTTTCTTCATTTATTTAGTGCAGAGTAATATATATAATACAGACTTATTACAAGAAATTACGAGACGCCGTAAGTTTGTGACCTAGTAGACAAGGGTTCTCGAATTTTCAATTTGTATTGCCGATAAATATTATGTAGTGAATATGCCTAATTATTACGATATAAATGCGTAATGACAATGTGTAATTATTAGGATTCTATTAATAGAATTACATATAGATAACAGATTCGCGTTATAATTTTCGCTACGTTGCCCCTCTGAACACGTAACGTAATAGTACGAGAAAGTATGGGTAACCCTGCCACTTCACGCACACATTTGCGCGTGTGCAGATAGCGCCTTGCTGTATGTAGCAGTAGGTAAATAACTTTCGACGTTGTATAGAGTGTCCGGGGTGTAGCATGGGCATGGGTCAATACAATCAATACTATACAAACATTTGGGTGTGAAAAAGCTGTGCTCTCTGTGGATCCCACACAATTTGACTGAAGCTCAAAAAACGGATCGCGTCACTTGGTGCACTGCCATGCTTACCAGAGTCAACGAAGGGGCGTCAAATTTGGTGTGGGACAAAGTAACAGGTGATGAAACATGGATTTATAGTTACGATCCCAAAACAAAGCAGCAATCGAGCGTATGGGTCTTTCGAGATGAGCCGAAACCAACCAAATTGGCGCGCGAGCAAAGTGCCTCTAAGCGGATGATTGCTTCTTTTTTTAATAAAACTGGACACATGGCTACTATTGCTTTGGATAATCGTTGTACCGTGAATAGTGATTGGTACACGACCATTTGTTAACTGGAAGTTATTGACAAGCTCCGTAAAAATAACCTTAAACGCCGTGTCATCTTGCACCACGATAATGCCAGTTCTCACACGGTCAGACAGACAAATGAATTTTTGAAGGTGAACAACGTTGACCTTATGAGCCATCCCCGTACAGTCCCGACCTGGCACCTTGTGACTTTTATTTATTTCCAAAAATTAAGAACCAGTTACGTGGTCAACGATTTTCATCACCAGAAGAGGCTGTCGAAGAGTATAAAAAATATGTTTCAGAGATTGTCACGGAGGAATGGCACAAATGTTTTCAAAATTGGTTCATTCGTACGAAAAAATGCATTAACGCTAATGGAGAATATTTTGAGAAACTATTCATTCATTATATCATAATATCATTAACTTATTCATTCCGGAAACTTATAGTGCGCCATACGTACAATAGTGTATTTTTTCAGAATCGATGACAAACAAATTATTCACTTCACGTAAAAGTTTATGAAAATGTATGTATAGTTTGTTACCGATATCTAAACAATTTCCTACTTGCCAAATATATTTAAAAATAAAAGGAACACAATAATTTCATACCTTTGATTAAGGTCTGTTTTGTCCAGAACTAGTTCACAAAAAATTTGAGTTAAGTAGATAATCTTTTAATTATTTCTCACAATATTCTAATGACTTTTGTTTGGACGTGTTAGAAGTTCAAATTTTACGTTCAACCATAGTATAATCTTAAATTTCACATATTTTGAGTTACAATACTTTTGTAATAGTAGTGCAATGTATTTATTATAAGTACGAAAACCGCCTAGAAAATCTTTTAAAAACAGGCAAAAACTACAGGTAAAAGTACCAGAGTTCGTTTTAAACGCAAAGTTTATTAAGTAAAGAATTTATAAACTATATCTAAACTGTGAAATATACAAGTAATTTTATTTACCATTTAAAATTAACAAAATGGCATCTCGTTTCTATATCAAGATCTTAATACTTATACTTATTACACAGAACGCTGTTATAGAGGTAAATATTTTCAAAATTAGCTCTTAATTTAACATTGTACTATTTAAAATATAATTTGTAAGCAATCCTGCCAAGCCTGGACTAACCACATAGTTAACAGCGCTGCGTCCCCCAGGGTCGAACACCATGGTGTCTTCTCTGGACACCTTAGACCCAGTGACGGCCGTGCAGATGGAGAGCCTTGAACATCAGTCTAGTGAACATTATTCACACGACTACGAGGTCCAGGAACCTGATTCTGATACTGAGAGATTGGTGAGAGTTTAATAATGTTTTTAACGTTTTACTATGTCGGGTTATTTAACACAAGCAGCTAAATTCACGTTAAGAAAATGTTGTATTAAGCAAAGGGTTCTCTGAAGCTAAGGGTGCTTTCAAATTAGACGCTTATAAAAGTGTAGCAGTGGCGTGTCTGTACAATATCTAAAAGCATATTCGCAGCACCACTGTCATTAGTGAAGTAATACGTAACACGCGGCTACCACGCAACAGTCACGTCACTGCAGCCTCTATAAGCGTCTAATTTGAAGGCAGGGAAGAAGGAAGTTTGGATACCACTTTCCACTTAACATCAGGTGGAGTGGAGTCATTTGCCTGTCAGGTATAAAAAAAAAAATAAAAAAATAAAAAAAAAAAAAAAAAAAGGCGCCCTGATAGTATTCCATTATTATTTTTATTATTGACCAATAATGTTGTTCAATGTTATTGTATACGTAAAATGTCTAAACATAAAATATTTTTTTTATTATAAAATCAAGTGACGGGACGAACAAGTCATGTCTGATAGTAAGCTACACGCCTGTCCATAACAGTTGCAGTGCCACTCAGAGCTTTAAATCGCAAAGATCTGAGGGGCACTGACACTGCGCCCGTCACCCTGAGGCATAAGTTAACTAGTCCCATGTGGCTGTAATTTCGCCAGCACCCTTACCCTTCAAAATCGGAACGCAGTAATGCTCATAACTGCTTGGCGGCAGAAATACGTAAGGTGGCAGTACTTCCCTTGATGAACTCTTTCACAAGGAGCTCTACTGTTACTTAAAGAACATAAACATGGTAGCCTAATGATTTGAGTTTCTCGGAATCGCTGAGTATCATAAGAAAGTAAGCGTTGTGGAAGTAGATTACAAATTCTTATTACTATAAATTAGACGCTTATAATAGCGCCGCAGTGGCGCATCTGTGGCGCATCAGTCGCGCCACTACTAATTGTCACACAATATCTAGACGTCGTGACACGCGCGCGCCTCTTTTGCAGGCAGTCACAAGTAGTGAAGTAAAACGTCCGCGCGGCTACCGCACCACTGTAGCACTTCTATAAAGCATCTAATTCGAAGGCGCCCTAACATTTAGGACATCTGAATTTCCAGCTAAAATTCTCCCTGTTCCAGGAACTGGATGGTCGTGTCCCGAAAGCGAAAGAACGTACCATCATGTTCGATAGCACGGACACCCTAAGTGCCGTCAGCGGCGATGGATCCGTCAAAGAGGCTATTGTTGAATCGCCGGCTCCGACTTTCTACATTGGAGATACACCTATCGTGCGGGGTATGTTTTTGATGCTCTACATTGATGATTTAGATGCGCTTACAGTATAGAGCATGGTCCTCCCAGATTTCCATATGACAGGGTTTTTTTTACCTTTTTCTATTCATGGAGCATTCTCAAAATGTGAATGGGCTCACGGACCATTCCCGAAAAGATAAAAAATTAGGTTTAGCTTTTACTTGCTTATATTGTTTGCGATTAAACTTTACGTAATTACTTATGAATACTTAGTGTGACGGTTACTGATCCATTATGTTAGGTAGGCTAGGACCCGCGGCATTCATTACACGGACTCCTTAGGGGTTCATGGACCACAGTTTAAGAAACCCTGCCATATAGCATAACAGAAGAACAAAAACGTAACGTTCAATGTCAGCATAAACGTACCAACCTACCAAGCGTGATTTTAAAATGAACCACGTGAACCTAATTGTTAGTTTGGTTTATTTCTTTCAACATTATGAATTTCATACAATTGAATTTGTACATGTCATTTTATACTACTCTTCGAAAAGTTTACAAAATAATGAAGAAATAATTATATTTATAATAGTAAGTGATAAGTACACAATATTGTACATATAGAAATACAACATAATTAATGAAAATAATAAAAATAATTGAATTAAACTAACAATGTGAAGTGTATACAGGAAATGTCAATATGGATTCTTAATAACCAATAAATATATATTAAAGTATAATAATGCGGTGAATGTCAAATTCGTTAATAAATATACTAATTTAATTGTTTATTTAGCACTTTGAATATACTCTGTTACTGAGTAAAGGGACTTTTCCAATAAAAGGTTCTTCAGTCTGCGCCTGAACGTTTCCTCACAACGTTCATTTTTTAGTAGTTAAAAATCCATATTAAAATAAATATGGAAGTAAATTAATTTTCAACCCCGCGAACCCTGTGTAGATTAAGTAGTGTAAAATAGCTGCGTGTTGAGTATTTGATATGCCTTAAATAAAATAAATAACACAAGCTCAACTACAGTCACAAACACCATCACCAAAAATACCCGATACGTATTTTGCTACTCTACGAGTCATCCTCAATGAAATTGATTGTTCGACACTCGGACCCGGAGAAATGAGCTTGCTCAAAACGGTTGATCATATTTATACCCCACTACCCCCACCTATTACCAGCGTTATAATTTAAAAATATCCACAATAACGGTAATATAGTAGCAATCTATGTAACAGCAAATTAATTGTTCATTTATTGTATATCCCCTATATCTAATTATTCCCATCTGTTTTAAAACACCCAGTCGTAATCCTTTTTTGCAAATGAAATATTGTATTGACATTTTTATTATAATGGCTGTTTTCTGAATTTTTTCTATTATCATTCACTGTCATTGGAAGCTCATGCGGTCATTGTTTTCTTCTTTGAGCATGTTTCTTTAATAACAATTTAAATGACAGGAGACAGAAAAGAAGACGAGGATGACCAACCACAATTATCCGGCAGCTGTCCTGCCTCTCTACCTCCTGCGGCACAATCCTCACCGCCTATTCCCGCTCAACGAAGGTCAGTAATTGCGAACACAAAATCAATCAATTGATATTTCTAAATATCGATGCCTTACTTTGTCAAACTCGTATCTTATAAAGCTTGATTATTCAGGAGATGGCAAACTTTGTACTTATTTTAAATTTCTTATCAAATTTCTAATTTGGATGCTTTAAGAATATGTAAAAGTCAATGTGTGAATATGAAGGAAATGTTTATGTGAAATCAACCTGCAAAATTTATATATACAATCCATTTTTTTGCATTTCAGTAACTTTGTGCTTTAAGACACGAGTTTCAGAAAGTAAAGCGACGATATACTTTGAAGTTTTGCAGTTTTCTTTGTGGTATATGACAAAGTCAAAGGCAAAATTGGGCATTGTAAAAGCTCGTTGAAAATTATTAATATTGCAATTAATTTAAATCGTGAATGCTCAAAACCATCCAGGAAAAGTTATTTCTTCCACGTTAACTACTTGGTTAATATTACTTTTAATCATAAATTCTGCAAACTGTCAGGAATTTACAGTACCCTAGTAATTAAAAGAAAATAGACAGCACTATATTACTGACATCACAAACAACGTATTTTGTTTTCATGACTTTAATTAAATTCATCGGATTTTACTTTCATACAAAAATGAAGATACTTAAATTAATATACATATAGCTCTAAAGACTTATAAGTCTGCATTTGCCATTAACATTTTAGGTCAATGGCATTATTAGCAAAACAAAGCGCTAGCGTAAGTAAGCAGCGGAGGTGATGGAAGGGTCATTGATCTATTTATCTAAGCCTAGTTAATATGGATTCAGTGTACAAGCTGTAATCTTAAACTTTTAACAAATGAAAACAAATTACAATTTGTTAAAATCAAGAAATGTGCTAGTTAATACTTTGTTTTTATTTTAACTCCACTTAAAACAGTAAAAGATCTATTCATATTAAGAATTGATAAATAAAGGAGGACGGCGAAAGCTGTCGCAATAACGACGAAGAGCCGTTCATGGACTTTGCTAGTGTAATTTTTCGTTTTAGTTTATGCCTAGTTATCAATATATTTTTGTATATTTTTAGAAGTCGGGAATAAAAAAAAATTTAAAAAAAGTATTTTAGAGTAGATGCAAGAACACAACGCAATTGATTCAGTTCGACCATAGATTAAATAACGTTCTTGTACGTACGTTTCATTTTAAGCATGATTGAATGTTTACCTGCCTCAAGTATTGGTTATTTTATAATACACACATAAAACATTAAAGCTGTAAAATACCTAATGAAGTAATCAATTAAACAGTAATCACATAAAGCAAAAATAAAACATTCTGTGTGACAAAAATATTTAGACAATATTTAAATGAGAAATAATGAAAGTTGCAAAGGAACGTTTTGACAAGAGACCTCTTGTCAATGTCAATGTCACATTGGTATTGAGAACAGTGTGACCATTTGTGGCAGGTCCAAGAAGACTGTCAAATGCTTACGATCATTGTTTAGGTTGTGAACAATCTGTGACGTCAAACGTATTGCAGCGAAAATGATTAAAAATGTCCTTAAAAACAAAAATGTTAGAAAAATAAACTGGAGTACAATAGGGGGTGATAGGACTGATAACATCTAGTACAATAAGAAAAATAGAGTAGTTTGTTGTTGGCTTGCATGTGTGCGCACACATTTGCAAAATCTCGCGGTGCACTCGAGTTGAACTACGCGGGTTGTCACATGCGCCTTCTATTATAGAATTAAAGCGTTTGCTCGGTGTTAAAAAATGACATTAAGTAGTAGACGTGTTTATAGTTGTTTGAACGAGAGTGCCTCAAATACAGTACTCTTGATATTTTTATATCAATATGTGAGTACTGCAGTTGACAAAGGTTATTTCAATATAGCACGAGAATATAGTGATGAAAACCTTAACTTTTTTATACATACGACCCTACAACTTTGCATTACTTGTCTTATTAATTATTATCTTTGATGGATGATAGTATGTATGTATCTTTATTTTATCATTTATGTCCACCCGTTGTTTTGCTAAGTTCTGCTGTATGTATTTCGTATATTTCATATTAACATCTAAATCTACACCTAATTTAATAACATTGCGCCAATTTTATCTACGTATCTATATTTCTTATCATGTTCTATCATCATATTTAAGTTGCTTATTATATTAAATCGTCAACGAATATTCAATTTTCTAAGATTACTAATTATTGATGATGTACCTAAAAAAACTAAAATTAAATTATTATACTTACAGCTGCTATTGCTTAAGTCACGAAACGCAAGAAAACAACAAATAGGTACACTGTTTTATATTCTACAGCTTTTTAAAAAATTATTTGCTTTATCGTCATCACGCACAAAAGTAATTACCATATTTTATTTCAAAATCCTGTGTTGCTTTTACCTAATTTTGTTTATGTGTGGTATTTTATAAGTTGTTATTGAATTGATTTTTCAGCATGTATAGGTAAAGTTGATGGTATTAATTAAGCACAAAGATTTTTGTAGGTTATTAACGATTATATAATTTCTGAATTATATTAAATTATTACTGAGGTAATAGTTTCTTGTAGAGACTCGAAGGTGTGAATAACGATGCTTTATTTATGATTATGACGTTTACGATAAAACGTAACGTAACGTACGTAACTTAACGTCGTAAAACGTTTACGACAAAACTGTTATGTTGGAAATTGTACTGATACTTCTAATGTTTAAAAAACTTCAGCTGGAAAACCTGCAAAAATCTTGAAATACTTAAATCCAACGCAATCTGATACTTCTGGATCGATTGTACCAATATTCATTTTTTTTACAGATCACTGACAATGCTGGCGAAATCACCACCATCAAGCCTTGACGGAAGTGCTAAAAAGTAATCATTTAAGTATATTTTCCCAAAAGTTTGATTTTACTTACCAAAACTTTCACTTATGTTTTTCTTATACATTTAATCTCAATGTTCTATAGTTCTTACAGCTAGAACTTGACGCTTTTGGCGAAGCACTAAAAACTTTAAATACGACATTTGTTTAAGAAGGTTTAAGAAAACATTTGAGGCTTTGGACGCCGATTTTCTGCTTTTAACTAAAAGTAAACAAATTTTAACTGATCTAAAAATAATGTTCTTTGCCTCGCTTTATTGAGATAAGTTAAAAGAATACAATATTAGTTTTGTGACAGCAAATTGGTTTATTTTAGTAAATACATGAATAGAACTATCGCTACTGTAAATCAGATTGATACAACCTCGGGTACGATAATAATGTACGAATAAAACATAATATTTACAATGTTATAAGTTTCAACATAATTAATTTTTATAATGATGTACTATCTTAAAATGACAAAAATATCATAGCACCTTGTTAGCACATCTAGTGGTAGATTGAAATGAAATTGACACTACAAGTTTTGTCTTTGAAGTCATAAAAATCATAATTATTTCTTAATACGAAATACATACGATGACACGACGACACGACGAACGACGACAATTGTCCGACGCAAAATTGACAACCCTTTAACCGATTTTTGAGTCATCATTGTCTAATCAACCAACATTAGTAGTGAATTGACGTTGATGTTTTCTCTAGCAAATTTTTACGATAAAGTACTTTAGATGAGCCCTAAATTACACGATTAATATAGAAAAGACATAGCTCTTGTAATTATCGTGTAATTTAAATCGATACCTCACACGTAATTTGTTGTAAGTCAAAATACCATTTTTGGCTTTTTAACTTAAATATATCTTTTTTATGTGTATAATACATTCCATGTTAGAAAGTAAACACAACAATAAGTGATTTCTTTACTTTTAAATGTGAAAATATACATAAAAAAGGATATATTTAAATTAAAAAGTAATAAATGGTATTTTGACTTACAACAACTGACGTGTGAGGTATCGAAATAATGTTTTGGATATTTCGATAATATTTTGGTACTCACTTTTGTACTGAACTGTCGGTTTTTGTACGACACTGGTCCATGTTGGTACGACCTATAGACATCTTAGATAGCGCTTAGCTTAATTTAGATTTGGAATCAATTGCTTACTCAACATGATGTTAACATTCGTAGAACTATTAACTATTTTGTAAGGTAATACATAAGTAGCCTGACATTGTCAGTTTTGATATTGGATCCAGAAATTAATTATACTTAGGCAAAATACTCAAAGTTGCAGTCCTGCTTACGTCTAATAAAGTAAGATATAGGATAGAAAGAGATCAAATCAGTTTTGATTCTTGCACAATTTCTTACATAAGTAGATAGGTAGAAATACGAAATATAGGGTAAGTTAGTGGTTCAGTACTTAGGGCCAATTTAAATTTTGTTTGTGCAAAGTGATCTGCATCTTTCTTAAAGTCGGTATTACCTATATAAACTCTTTGCTTGACCTTATTCGGTAATTTAGTATACCGGAATTTTTTTGCCCTATTTTCATTTAAATGTAATTTCATGATGAACTAAAACGTCAATGTTTTGATTGGCCCTAGATATTGCCGTAGACAAGTGTAATCATATTTTTCAAGGGCTTGCTCACTTCCATTTACTCATTTATACATAAAATAACATTAAAATTAGTTACTTAAGGTCCATGGGTGGAGGACTATAAATGAAGAATGATGTGCATCTTTAAGTTTCAAGACTGAAGGTTAATATTTGTAAAATTGGCATGGACTGGCTTTGCTAAATTCACGTGCAGCTCAGGAATTATTGAGAATAAAATCTCTAATAAACAACGTCATGAGTGAATTCGAGTTGACGTTGACGAAAACTTGAATTAAAGTTGATGAACATTTGAATAATCATTGATGATCGTCAACGATTAGTAGACAACAACGCTGATAAGCAATAGTTCATATCAGTGATTGTAAATCCCTTTGACATAGCTTTTGGGGTAAAAATGCTTATTGTAACTAAAAATAATAGTTATTATTATTACTTATTAAGTCAGTGTGCTTAAGGGTATTCGTGTTAAGATTATTGCTAAAACGTTGCTATGCTATTGTATTAAGTTTAAAAGTGGATTAGGTTGCCCTTTTTCAATTGTTTCCCGTTGTCTTTTTAATATTGCTGAATATTCTATCGATTAACTAAATTATTGAATATTTAATAAAAACGCTATGTCATATATTTAATAATCTGTTTTATTATCTTTATTATCCCTTTATTATCTTTCTTCTTATTGTATCGATGACATGACACTATGCTTGCCGTCGTGGTGAAAGAATTAGCCAAACGACGTAAGGTATTAATAAATAACCTCTAAAATATCTTTAAAATATTTTTTATGATGTCAAGTAAGTGACGGAACGAACAAGTAGTGCTTCTGGTGGAAATTCTACTATATTTTTCTAATGTATGATGTATGTACAATGAATTTACACACGCACACACACGCACCACACACACTCTCTCACACTTACATACACACGCTCGTGCTCGCGCATCTACGTACACTTACACACATTAACACGTACGTTTTTAGCATAATAGATAGTATTTATAGTACAAGAAGAAGAAGAAGAAGAAGAGTATTTACAATTTTTATTGCTCAACAGTCAATTGCTTTTTCTTTTAAGATTATTGACTTTACTTAAGACTACTCTGAGAAGGTGAGGGCCTGGAGAGCTGTACTACAGCACACACACACACACACTCTCTCCCACTTACTTACATACACACGCTCGCGCTCGCGTATCTACGTACACTTACACACATTAACACGTACGTTTTTAGCATAATAGATAGTATTTATAGAACAGGAAGAAGAAGATAGTATTTACAATTTTTATTGCTCAACAGTATATTGCTTTTTCTTTTAAGATTATTGACTTTACTTCTAGACAGCTCTAAAAGGGTGAGCTGTGAGTGAAAGCTAACACGCGGGGCAGAGGTCGTCCGCCACTTCGTTGGGTGGATGGCATTAAAATTTTCGCGGCCCGCAACTGGATGCATGTGACACGTGGGGGCGACATAAATGGAGAGATTATGGAGGAGGCCTATATCCGAAAACGGATAGAGTAGAGGCTGCTTGCAGATGATGATTATTGTAAACAGCACGTCTACTTATAACGGTGGCATTTTTACGTTTTTTGTCTGCTTTTGTGTCTCAGGAAATGAGGAAATAAATATAAGCCAAGTCTATGCCTTTTTCCAATCTAATCGTGTCATCTTGAAATGATCCAATGTAATTTATTTTTTTAATAAATAAGACATTTCAATCTAAATAAGTAATAAAATTAATGCAACAGACAGCTACAACCATCTTGAGCATGTTGTAGTTCCTTCAAAACACGTTAGATAGCGTTGATTTTACTTGAAATCCTAAACGAGGATTTTAATTTTTTTTCAGTTTCGACGACAAAAATTGAAGAAAATAGCTGACATGAAATAAAAAAGCAAAAATTTCAATCAATGCAATTTAATTAACAAAACGTATAAAAATAAAACGAACGCTTCTAATATAAGTTACCTTCACATTGTAATGACATAATTTTAAAACATTTTTAAAACACTTTTCCCATCATCTAACACATTGTCACATCAAAAGGTCTCTATTTTTCATAAAAGTATATTTTTATTACCTATTTTACAAAAGAATAATTCAAAAATGACTATTGGCACTTTACTTTGCACAATATTTTTCAAAACACAGTGAACGCATAATAGGTATATTATATGAAAACTCTTCAAATAAGAAATCGGGAAATAAATAGAGTAATTAATTATTTGAAATTTACAATGATTTCTTATTCAAATCATTCTCACAAAACTTATAATCTAAAAGAAATGCTTACATTTATTATGGCATTTTTACAATTTCATTTAGAAAAATGTAAAAATTCAAAGACAGGATTAATGCTGAACGTTTCCTTTTAACTCCGCTAGATGGCGCTGGTGTGAATTTCAAAATGGCCGCGTCGATCATGCATATTATTATTTAAAAATTAAAGTGTAAAATTAATAATTTGAAGCTTCTGAAAGTACTGTTATTATAGAAATTGAACTACTTACTTGCTTAATTATATTTAAAGCGCCATCAGTATTACAAGGAAATTTCATCTTCAACAATTATTAATTTTAAGTAATATGATAACGTTTATAGGAAAGTATTTACTTATAAAGTAGAATAAATAATTAGAAATAAATTAAGTGTTCACTTTGGTGGTAATAAACATGCCACAAATTGATTTTTGAAGAATTTTACAGAAACGACGTGTGCCTATTATTTATTTATTTATTTATTTGCATATACACGTTACATTATTACTTTCTTCATAGCTTCTTTTGACTGGTTTTACTTCACAGGGAATCGAATTCGGATACGTCGCTAGTCTGTAAGGCAGAAATGAACATTTTATTATGCTTTATAATTTGATATAAATTGCGTATATTTGTAATGTTAACGTAATGAATCTGCTTAAGTGCCAGTACCAACTAAGCTACAACTGTGTGTAAGTTTTGTGTGTACGCAATTACTGAAACGATTTGTGAACCAATTTTGATGATTATTTTTTGTTGGAATGAGGATATCTCGGTAGGTATTGGTCTCATTTATATTTGAAAAAAAATATTCCACCTCTAAGAGTGGCAAACTAGGGGATGAATCCGGTTTCGCTTACTTTCCGGTAACCGATTTCAATAATAGATAGTAGCAAATAGATGTAATTCCACGAATTTTTCAAGTCTACACTAAGTTTGAAATTAAGTGCCAATGCGTAAAAGTGTTTAAAATAGTTGTTTGCACTTTGCAGATGGCACGTGCGTTACCAACACGACTCACTTTTTGTCCCATTGTACTCTAAAGATAAAACGATAAGACGGTGCAAATAATATATCCCAAGTATAATAAGTATAACTTCAACCATACCACCTTCAAATTAGATGCTTAATTATAGAAGTACAGTGGCACCACTGCAGAGCTTCTATAAGCATTTAATTTGAAGGCTTCTTTAGACTTTCAGAGATAGAAACACTGCGTCAATGTTAATTGAGGTGTCGTGAGAAGAAACACGGCGCGTCACCATACTTGTACGTAGTTTAAAGAGATTAGTCAGGTGGGTGGTAGGGTATAAAAGTGTAAGCAATACATACAAGGTCCGGCTTATAAAGGTGCACATGGGGCAACAGGAAGGTGGAACCCAGGTCGCGCTCAGCCATCGTGTTGGCCTCCTGCATGCAAGTGTGCTTATTAGAGTGCTTGTAAAGGGTGCGTCAATATTGCATAAATAAAATGGAAAAACTCTTAGTGCTTTGGTCATAGAGAATATAGACAATCGGACAACTTTTCAGAAATAAATTACAATTAACCATTATGGATAAATACAAGATAAAATTTTGTCTAAATAAAGCTTTTCGAGTGCCTGAAAATATGTTTAAATGCTATTTTAAAAGAAAAATGCCACGCAAACGGCACTAGACTTCAACTCAGAACGCATGACGCCATTTATAGGTAAACATACTAATTAATCACTTGCAAGAATTTTAAGTATCGATTTATTCCTTTTTTCAACACAATTACTTTATAGTTTTTAGTTTTAGGGCGTCTTCAAATTAAGCGCTTGTAGAAGCTCTGCAGTTGCACGGCAGCCGCGTGCGAATCTGTCATTCAGTAATCTTTAGGTCACTAATTGTGACTACAAAAGTAGCGCTCCAACTGCGCTTCTAAATATTGTATGAAAATTAGTAGTGGCGCGGCTGTAGCGCCACAGTGACGCCACTGCTGCGCTTCTATAAGCGACTAGTTTGAAGGAGCCCTTAAAGTGACTAAACGAATTAAGAAGAAACACAAGATAATACACGAAAGGTGAAAACGGCGACGTAACTTTGCTTACCTATGCTGCCGCCGTCAGTTGAAAGGGTGCATGTGACATTTAAAAAAATCTAACAACATTTTAGTTCTTTTTCTGATTGTCCAATTGCCTATTGAGAAATTGGATGTGACAGAGTTAAACTTAAGTATTTTTTTATTGTCTCTAAGACATGTATTGCTCCAAAACCTATATATGTTTCGGATATATAAATTATTTCAATAAACATATTATTAGAACATAGGATTAAAAAGTGGCAGAAAAATCATAACTCACCTGATGAGTCAATCTCGTGGAAGAAGCAGCTCTTCCAGTACTCGCTGGTAGAGTACCACCTACAGATCTCGCCTCGGATAGAGTCCTGTGAACATGGAAATTACTTTTCAGATCTGTGAACAAGTATACTCTTCGAGCTCTTAGGTTTTCGCGATTGTTACACATAGGAAATGAAACTGTTTTTCCGGATTTAAATCGCGTATACGGTCACGGTTGACTGTGACCATGGGACCTGTAAAGGGCCCGAAACGTCGGTTTGTCTGAAAAAACAAATATACGCGATTTAAATCCGGAAAAACAGTTTCATTTCCTAAGTATACTCTTTCTCTGGATTTTTATATTTTTCTACTTTTAGATTAAATATTGAGACAACGGCATCGAATACGAGTGCTCGCAAACTTTTATTCTTATGTCAATACGTTGCACAAGTTTCCGGCTCTTGGGTCTCCGAGCAAAGATTTACCCGACACAATATTTGTACCTAAGTTTTTGAAAGGATTTAAATCAATTCCATATGCAAAGTGGCCTTATTACAAGGGTTTGATTTGTCATTTTGTTTTCGGCTTATAAACCAGCAACCAATCATAATCTTCGTGACAATACATCGCTAAAAACCCTTGATAAGAATCTGTGCAAGATCTGTCACGATTTTTTTTTTCATGATACTAAGTGGCGGAACGAACGAACCGTAAACCTTGGGCAGTTGCAGTGCCATTTTGAGCTTTAAGTCGCAAAGATCTGAGGTACACTGCCACTGCACCCGTCACCCTGAGACATAAGTTGACAAGTCCCTTGTGTGATTTCACCAGCGCCCTTACCCTTCAAAACCGGAAAACATTACAGAAATAGGTAAGGTGG
>NW_020653743.1:10588587-10670203 GCF_003589595.1 Hyposmocoma kahamanoa | reverse complement strand
TTTGAAGGTGCCCTAAGGTTGAAGTAATATTTATAGTTGGCGAAATATTATTGCACCGATTCATCTTTTCGCTTCATGTTTAGAATACAATAGGATAAAAGAGTGAGCCGACTCGGTAATGCACGTGCCATCTGTCTAGTACAAACAACTAGTTTAAACACTTTTACGCATTGGCACTTAAGTCTAAACTTGGTAATCTTTATGCGGAACTAACTTTGTGAGTTAGTAACAAAAGAGTCGGCAGTCGGTATTTTTCGAAGCGCCTAGTAATTAAAACGACCTGATGAGTAAATAAATAATTAAAAACTAGAATTCAGAAAAAGCATATGACGCACCCATGACTCGTACGATTGAACAATATCATTACGTCTAGTGACGCCATAATAAGAAACAAATATATAATATCGATGACTCGTGGAGAGCTGCGGAATAGGTGAGCTCGCAATGTTAAAGGAAGGGGTGCTACCACCAACCTTTATATTCAAAACGTCGAAGGGCTCGTACTGCTTCTCCTCTTTATATGCGGCGGCCCACCAATACGCCACCATGAAAAACTTTGCATACACAGGACAATGCGGGGCAGAGATGCGAATAGTCAATTCAAAATTTAAGATGATGCGGATGCGGAATTTTTTAGTTCGAATGTTGTCACTAAAGTCACTGGCGGTTGAGGCAGCTTTAACGTAGCACGGATTGGGATGGGAATAGAAAAGGAGATGCGAGCTCAGACATAAACTGTCTAGCGTTACCAAAGTCCACGTAAAGATGTGTTAATGGTAATATTACCCTAATACATTTAGCGGTGCAAGTAATAATTCTTCAACTGTAAATAGAGTAGGATGAAGTATGTCGAGTTGACGTAAACAATTTCCGTATTGCCGATCGCTAGTGAAGCGAATATTCAACTACCTTTATGAGCATTTGCGTGTGCAATAAGTACGTTGCGAAGTTAACATTTGTTACATTGTACGGTGCAAAAACAACCTGTTGTTCAAACATGAAGCGGGCGAATGTAGAAGACGTCGCTGCATCGGCGACAAGGAAAATAAGCTCTAACCACACTGTCGCAAAAGTCAAAATTTCTATAGATACGTATATTCTAAAAGTATGACCTTTTTTCATAGCAAAGTACGCTTATTTCTCTATTAATCAGAAAACTAATGATTTTGAAATCCAAAGAGTCTAGTCACAAAAAACTGTCAATTTACCCAAATTTGGTTGTTATTTTACGTTCCACGCACATGAGTTCATTAGTTCCATCGCGTACCGTATCTGCAATCCCCGCAATATCATCATAAAAACTAACCTGATGTAAAGAAGGCATGCTCTGAATGCAAGTGACAATGGAGCGAGGCGGCGGTCGTGGTTTCCTGCAGGCCACGATAGCGCATACTGCTAACACCACTGTAAGAAGAGCTCCTAGGACCACCAAGGAGATCAGGACCACTAAAATTAAAGTAATTTTGGTATAAGTAAAGTTTTTCTTTAATAATATTTAAAATATCTGTGTTTGACAATGCTTGTTATATATACAGCATTATTTGTGAAATGAAATGAAAAAGTGTCAGATAGAACAACAAAAACTTTAAAGTTCGTTTTTTAGTATACTTATTATGTTTTATAAATAAATAGTTTTGAAAGAAAAGTTGTTGCTTATGATATTAGTAATATAATCCTGCGAAGTTGTTAGAATTTACAAGCAACCCTATACACTTAAGTATAGGCCGTTTGATCTACATAGTTTTAACAAGTATTAGGAGATTAAATTATCATCGGAGATAGTGCAAATCCGCGTATGTAGCATTGGTAAAAGGCGCGTATCTGCACAAACCAAATTTTTATAGGAGAGGGATTTAACGTTATTACTTTGTTATTCCAATGGTTACAGTAAGCATTAATTTATGTTATCTACGGACGGATAATAATAGATTCCTGTAAATCACGCTAATTTAGTTGCCATGACATATAACCGGATTTGGTTTGGACACTAAATTACCGAAATGGAAACTCATAATCAAAAGCTAGTTACGCATAATTACACTATCCCCGGCCTTATACTCGTATCTTTACAGTCTTTAAACAGAATTATGTGCTACACACAAATGTTGTTATGTTCAATTTATAAAACAAAAACAAAATCCACGAAACAGCGCATATGCAGGGCGTCTCATGCTCCAGGACACGACGATATATTATATAGATACTATTGCACTACACCTATGCCTTATGATAGAAGCACTGTAAAAGACAAAATGACAAAAGCCTGTATATTTATTGATAAAACTGTACCTTTCAAGTTTATATGGCAGCTGCTTCCAGCGTACCACTGGAAGCATTCACATAGTACCCGCTGATCGTCACGGGAGTAGCAGGTGCCGTGGTAGTTGCAACGCTCGCAACCCACAGGTTCCGCTGGAAGGACAATATATGAAATATAAAATCATCTAAAATTGGTGTTTATGAAAGTGTATGTTTAGCAAAGATAAGATTTCTACCAGAGCAAATTCTGCCAGGATACAACGTGTTGACACTGAGGTCAGCGAAACCTTCATGACAGCTGCAAGTGTAGGTGCCTCGGAGGTTGAAGCACTGA
This sequence comes from Hyposmocoma kahamanoa, assembly GCF_003589595.1. NCBI lineage: Eukaryota > Metazoa > Arthropoda > Insecta > Lepidoptera > Cosmopterigidae > Hyposmocoma > Hyposmocoma kahamanoa. The sequence continues at coordinate 10,667,610 of NW_020653743.1, read as the reverse complement.
GCATGCTCTGAACAATCGTGGAACTGGGCGCTTGTGCATTCATCAAAATCTGGAATGTTATAGGTTTCAGTAAGAACTTCGACATAACATTGTACTTTCTCAAACACGTATCTCAAAGTACAAAGTTAACGAAATGCAAAAAATGGATTGTATATACAAATTTTGCGGGCTGATATTACATAACAATTCCTACATATTCACACACTGGCTTTTACCTATTTTTACATTAATGCATCCAAATTAACCCCCTTGACTAGAAATTTAAAATAAATAGAAAGTTTTGCCACCTCCTGTATAAGATACCGAGTTTGAGAAAGTAAGGTATCAATATGTTAGCACAGTAGTAACAGAGTAGCTATTTTATGTGTAATTGCATTGTTGCTCGTGTCGCGGTTATATATATAATGCTCATTAAATTTTGAACACTGGTAGTAATCTACCACACCTCCAATTGTCGACAGCTACAGAAAATGAACTCTCACAAGTCCACCATTAAACCCCATTTTGCTTGCAATGCGTTTTAGCTCTACTACCTGCACCCAGACCTCCTAAATGATCATTACTAAACTTACCGCTAACATCCAATTTTTCCACTAAGTCACCTGCCGCATGCACATCTGTGCCACCAAGACTGTAGTTATTGTTCCTCAAGTACTTTTCTATGACTTCCTTCAGACGGCTTTCGTGCGCGTTATCAGATAGCTGAAACAATGGTTTTGGATGTACTAGCCACGACCATATGTAGATGTAGGAAAAAAGGGCCACGACCCATGCTACGTTGTCTTGACATTTCTTTTAACTTTTGCTTTAGGTCTACTAGGTACTTATACGAATTTTAATAACTTTTGAATAATGATGTCAAGCTTCATAAGTGATAGAGTACTGACTATGACGTACAACACACGAGTGCATTCATCGCCGGCCGCAGGTTTATTTTATATGAATTCGAATATTGCACCTCACACATGTGTATGTGTGTGCGTGCGTATGATGTTAAGCGTGAAAATAAAATTGCGGCTGCCGTGTGTCGTCCTCCTCTACGTTCTACAGCTGGGATCATAATTTTATTATAATGTTTCTATAAATATATCAAGATCTACCGATCTTCCTATCTACAGCATATTTTATTGTTACTAAATTGTTTTCGATAATTACATTGTAATTATATATTATTTCAATGGTTGCTAAATGGTTTTTATCGAAATCATTCCTACCTGTACATAGAAGTCGTTCATTACACCCTGGAAGTTTTCTCCACCGTCTTTTATTTCAATAGGATGGAATCCAGTAATATGCACTCCATGGTAGACATCTCTAAGGTCAGATTGCATGATCATCCTATTTATGCCTTCGTGAGTGGCTACAGCCAGCGCATGGTATTGTTTGCTTGAATTGTCTGATAGGTTCTCGTGGAATCTTAGACGTTCGTTGCCTTGGGTGCCAAGAGCTAGTTTTACAGAGTATGTGTAGGTTGCTGCAAGCAAAATGTAAAATAGTTAAATTTCTTAATTCTCTCTCTCATTTATAACATTTTTTACTATATGAACCCACATTTGTCCCACTTGTCATAGGATCGGATATATTCCAAGGAAAGGTTATTTAACCATTAATGTGCAACCTTTAAAAGCTTTTGTAAGTCGCATCAAAGTTTTTTTATTATCTCATATAAAGAAAGAGAATATTTAATAATAAATGAATCTGCAAATCATTATTAAAGAAGTCAGAGCCGCTAATAGAAAAGCAATATTTTCTTTAGCCACACAGTACTTACGTTTACAAGGTCTGTCAGGGAACATTCTAGCAAAACCAGGTCTGCAAATACATTTCATCATTCCGTCAATTCTCTGGCATCGTTCATTCCTCGATGCTTTGCAATCTGGTTGACATTCTTTCAAGTACGTTATACCTAAAACAGCAACGTATTTCATCTGTATAACTCTGTATTTTTTTAGAAAACCAATTCCTGTTTATAATTGACTTACCTGGAGCAACGACGTTCGTAGTTTCAAGGTAAGGTGTACCAGCTAGTAGAATTTCACCAAATAGTACTTGCGACACACCATTACTATTAACTTGTTCGTTTCTAGTGATATCATATTCGCCAGTTTCCAATTCAGTTTGTATAGGAGGTACTTTACCACCATTTTGCGATTTATTCATAACAACAAAGAAAGTATCACTATCGCCTTCAGAGTCAGTGTGAATCTTTTGTATATTTTCTGTGGTTTCATCCTTAATAATAAGATTCTCTTCTTCAGAAGACATTGTTAAATCATCAAGTGGAGTTTTAGTTTTCGCTGGTATTTCATGAACAGGAGTTGGTTCAACATGAGCCACAGGCAAATGCTTTGTCACAGTCTCAATTATCGTAGTAGGCTGTACTTGCGTCTGGATTTCAGTAACAACATCTACTATTGTAGACGTACGTGTATTAGTTAATATTAGAGTCTGAGTGACAGCTCCTTCAGATTTGCTTACTAAACTGGTCATAGTGTGGGTTACCGTTAATGTATGTGTTAAGTTCACATAACCGATACTTGACACAGTTCTTGGGGGCTCTAATAACGTCTTAGTTAGAGTAATTACTGTTGTTCTGAATTCTGTCTTTGTTGGCACAATTTCATCTGATATCTTTATTTCATTGCCCGCATGATTAATTGGTTGTACGCTCGGTATTACTTCATCTATACTAGGAGTCACTGCACTGGATGGTAATTTTGCAATAAGATTAGTGCTTTCTGATAAAACAGGAGTTGGTGATATGTTATAATTTAATACTTCTGTTGGTTTTACAAAATCATCTTCGATTGATGATTCGGAACCTTCAATAACACTTGAAGTCACTGGCAGCCTGGAAGGCTGCGGTCTAAGTGGCCTTCTAGACGGTACTACTCTTGACGGATATAGCACATCTGGACGTATTTTAGGTGGTTTGAGTGTTGTTGGAGGTTTGGAAGGTATTTTATATTTACTGGTGGTACTTTTCTTATCATCTTGTTTAATTGGATAAGGCTTTCTAGTTCTATTATACTTATTTCCAATATGAATAATCTTCATTTTATCTGTAGTTGTGTCTTCATGGCTCGATTCACTGCCAAAAGAATCACTTATATTTAATTCTTCACTTGAAGTAGTCTTCTTAGTTGTAGATTCAATACTAACTTCCTTAAATGTACTGTGTTTGTCTTGATTAACGTTGTCAGTGCTAATCTCATCATTGCGTTCAGATGATGAGGGCACTTCGTAAGAATAAGAATTATCTGTCGGTGATACTTCCGGTAGCGATAGCACACTCGATTTTTCAGGTTCTGGGAATTGAACTGAAGTAGGGCCAAAATCGAAGCTTGACGAGAATTCTACACCAGATGATGTAAGCCAGCCTGACGATATAGGCGTTGGGAACACCACATTAGGAATAGAATGAATGTTTAGTGTTGGTGATGGATCATTAACTGGAGTCAACCTTGATGGGACGTCTCTTGGTGGTGGTAGCATTTGAACGGAAGGCTGATCTTTATTATAAATTGGTCGCCTTATATTGTTCAATACATCATACACTGGTCTGTAAGTAGAGACTTCATCTCTGTTTGTTGGTCTTCTAATAGGTCTCGACGTAGTTGGTACTCTAGGAGGCAACGTTCTGGGTGGTTTGGTTCTATAAAGTGGCGTCCTGTTGAGTATTGGTCTCGGAGTAGGTGGAGTTCGCTGAGGTAATCTGGGCGGTTGAGATATCCTAGGCGGAGGTGGACTCATACCCATAATCATTTCATCGTTCGTGGAAGGTTTAAAGCTATATTCCATTGTTGGCGGAGGAGGAGAAAGGTCAATAATTTCGCTCGAAGAGCGATTGAGTTCTATAGTTGTCAAAGAAATGGGTGGTTCTGTTGAGTTGTTTAGAATATCTTCTATAACTAACGGTTTCTTGTCATTAATGTGTACAGTTGAAGTAATGATATTAGAATCATTAGCGTGATTCTTTTCATGATTGTATATGAAGATTGGCCTCTGTGGTCTCCTATTATATTTGTTTTCAGATCCTGAGTTATAAGGAGCATGAGGTGATATTATAGGCTTTGATGATGTTGGATTACTCATTTCTTCTCCAATGTTTAGTTCAAAACCGTCTTCATAAGACATGTTGTTCGTAGAGTTGACCATTAAATGATTGATCTGCCAGTGTGGTTGTTGCAATTGATGATCTAATGTAGATAAAGTATTTGTAGTAAAAGGTCTAGGTTTCTGGTTGTCATAAATAGGCTTAATAGTGTTGGAGGTAAACGTTGTTTTATTGTAAGTTCCAAATGGTTTCTCAGTTTGTGTTCCGGGATTAAATTGAACAAACTGACCGTTTTCGTTCATTTGAGTATCTTTATTTTTCTCCAATTGGTCATCTTTCGTTAAAGTTAGGTCTGTAGTAGATTTATAACTTGGTGCTTTGTCTTCATTAGAAGCACTCACAATGGGTATTCGCATAGATTCTTGGCTCACTTCTCCTTCATTTTCACCATTGTTGTTCAATTCTTCGTCTTCACCATCGTAAATTTCTTCAGAATTCTCATAAACAGGTTTAATTTTTTCTGAAGTTTTGGTCGTTGTAGTCTCGTCACTATTGTCTCTTACTGGTATGTCATAGGCTGGTTGTTTGATGCCACCAAAGTATGATGGAATATAATTTGGATTGTAAGGCTTTGAAGTAAATAAAGCGGCTGTAGAAGATGGTTTTTCAGTAGTTTGATGTCTTGTGAATGGTTTACCAATATTAAATTTATTTTTATTATTAGGCACTTGTGGTGGAATTTGTGTCTGTGCCCAAAAATCAGAGGGAGGCTTGCCAATACTAGTTATCTTCTGTCCGAAATCAGATATGGTATCTTCATTGTACTCGTGTAACAGAGGTATAATCTTTCTAGTCGTAGCTTCAACTTTAATGTTATTTATATTATTCTCGTTAGAAAATATACTCGAATACCATCCATGAGAGTTAGTAGGAATGTTCGGTATCAGTTTTGGAGGTCTCTTCTGGTCAGAATTCTTGATATCGTCTATTTCCTCTGTGACTGGTTTCACGTCTTCGTAAGAACTTGGTTTACTTGTCGTTTCACTCATCATAGGGAAGTTGGCATGGCTGTTCAAGGTTGGTGCAACGAATGGCTCTACAACTTTCTGAATTGGTCTTTCCGAGAAACCTTGATTAAAGTAATGATTCTTAGTAGTACCTTCGAATTTAGATCCTGCATTGTCATTCGAAGTTAAGTTCCACCGGTTGTCACCGACAGCTATTTCGGGTTCATTGACTTGATTGTTATAAACTACTGAAGGATGTCTATGCTGCCCATAGCTTTCTACTGGAGAAGAATCTTCGACTCGTATAGCAAAGTTAGTTCCAATAGGTATATCAGCATTTAATTGTCCAACATTTGAAGAAGTTCCTATAGCAACCGGTACGCTTGAACCAATAACTTGTCCAGTCTCTCCAACATTACTAGCTACATTTGTAGCAGTATTGAGAGTAACTGTGTACGTATTATCGTTACTGTTTATATCATTGGCGAATATTGATTTGTTAGCGAAGTTAGGTGATGAAACCACTGTAAAGGAATTGCTTGAAGTTCCTACATTTGTGCTCGGGAATTTATGATGGTTCATAGAATTAGGTACATTATATACATTACCATAAGTAGGTTGAGATGGAGGCATGTGAATGGTGTACGTTGGAGTAGGTTTGCTGTTTGGAGCTTGTGCTGCAAAGTAAATCTCAGAAGTTACTTTGGGAGGTTGAGATTCTGAACTTGGTTTAGGCACTGGATGTTGAATGTTCAAGAAAACTTTCATATCTTGTATTGGCTTAGTGTGAATGATAGGTCGTTGATTGTAAGGCTTGTTTTTATTATCATAATGAGGTTCCTTATGGAACTGCATTCCGGGAGGTGGTGGTGGCACAGCTAAATAATTTTCATATTCCTTATCGATAACTTCTTTCCCATCTTTGAACTTATCATTATTTCTAATAAATTTGTACTTATCAAAATCACCATTATTAGGTCGATAGACATCTGGATTATAAGCAGTTATTTGTGGACCAACTTGTAAATGCGTTTCTTGATTACTCGTAGGAGGTGGAATATTATTGTAATCTATTGGGTGTTTATTATCTTTCCATTTCAGTTTTAAGTCATTTCTTAATGGTTGGTCTTTGAACGGTGGTGATGTATTCAGTTTGTAATTATCCATTGGAGGATGAATACTTGGTTTTGCCGAAAATGGTTTATTATTCGGCGCAACGTTATGAACATTTGTCATTTGAGGAGCGTCAATACTGAAACTTCCGAAATAACCGGGTTCAGGATAAGGCAAAGGATCGTCAATATATTCTCCAGTTTTGTGAGGTTCTGAAGACCCAGCGAATACTAAAGCGGTCGCACTTCCATGTGGAATTAATACATTAGCTACTTTAGAAGGCTGAATATCAACTAAGAATGGTTTGTGTACTACATCAGGATTGCTTACAGGGTTATTTGCCCGGATTAGTTGTCCATCTAGTGTTACTCTGGTATTAACAATTTCAGAAGAACTTGGACTATTGTCTCTTTCTTCGCTACTATCTTCAACAACAGGCTTGAATTCAACATGCTTAGTCGGCGCATTTGGTTTGCCTAATGAAGGAATATAGTCTAAGAAAGCTGGTCTTCCGTGGTTGCTTAAGATGGGATTATTAGTCTTGATGTGTTGTGTCTTCATCATCTGGTCTGACGAATGGAGAATTTGAGGCGGGTGTGGATATCGCTGATGAATTTTATTTGGTGGTTGTGGAGAAGGAGGAACAAAAGAAGGCAAAGATGGAGGAACAGGGCGATTTCTAATAGGTTTGGGCGTGGGCTTAGGTAATTCAGGGGGTCTTAAATCAAACGAGTCATCCACTTGAATGTTAGAAGATTGCTCACTTACAGGCTTACTTTTTACAAAGTACTGTTCACTGCCTGCTACGAAACTATCGATCGGCGGTGGGTTGACTGGATTATGTAACCTAATTCCACTAGCGGCCAAGGTTAATGGCCCGCCTACAGCTGGTTTACCAACAATCACATCGGAATTAGCCGTAATTATTTCACCAGGGCTAATAGGTATTCCGCCATTTACAAGAGGGCTTTCGTGGATTATTTTAGGTGGGACGATATGTGATTTAGGTTGCTTATGCTCCGCAGCCCACGCTAGGTTCTGATGCAACGTAACGTTTGTGAATACAATTTGAGATTCCGACGTCTCTAACTCGTCAACTGGTATATAGATTGGGAAACTGCTTTGCTTGGACTCAATTTCGCTATCGACTCTTTTATTAACGTGATAAGGCGTCAAATTTGTCACTGGTTTTGAAGTTGTCGTAGTTGTCGTTATTTTATTAGTATCCTGACGTTTTAATAACCCTCCAGTCATTTTCTCAATTACTGGCGCTAACTGGGATAAGCCTTTGATTCCTAGAGAGCCCAGTTTTAACAAGTCAGCTACAAGTACTTTGTTTTTATTTGGTTTTTGTAGCTTTTCAGGTTTGTTTTTTTCAGGAGTTTTAGTAGATACTTTATTAGTTTTTAAATGTTGGTTAGGAGCTTGTTCATTAGTTAATAATTCACCTTGCGCAAAGGAATTACTATCTTTTTCATCAGAATATTCATTGATCACTTCTGTGTATTTTTCTACAATTCTGTCAGTTGGTGCTTGTTGGGTATCTTCATATTCATAAGGACCATATTGGGTTTTCTTGTCAATAGATTCAACTTTCGTGGGTCGTAAATCTAACTTACTGGCTCCGTATTTCGAAGTCTTCATTCCATATATTGAAGATGCAATAGAATGGTCATGTGGGTTAGGATATCTTGTCCTCAAACCTTCGGTTTTTGTATGGCTGCAAGAGCAGGATGTTGTACAAGGAACATGACCAGATTCTGAAGGTTGTATTAGTTCGAAGCCGTCGACATCAACTTGAGCGTTGTCTACTCGTTTATCGATTTTGGGAAAATTACTCATGAACATATGACTTGGTGCTGATGGTTGAATGGTCTTCATTTCCATATATTTTGTCTGAAAATTGAGATATTTTTTTTCATCAGTATTTACGAATAATTTATCACGTACAAGAGAGAATATTTATAGTGGATAATATAACATACTAGGTATGTTTAGGAGATAATAGGACAATGGTATTTTAAGTAATGTACGATGATTTTGTAGCTGTATGCTTTATCAACAGGGTAAAGAATTTAGAAGGAGTACAAGTTAGAAGCAATTGTAGCAAAGGTGTTGTGGAAATCGTGTTCATGGGCTGTATGTTACCTAAATGACTCAACCAGGATGTAGGGAGGATTATTCCCTGGAACTGTAGGGTAGGTTACATTAAGGCAGTTTTTTACATTATTAGACATGAACATTAAGTCGACATTTTACACCAAATTTTGATGCGGAATAAGGAGTCGAGGTCCAATCCCGAAAGGGATAAAATTCTTACTTTTGTCGGATTTACTTCTGCCATAGCATGGAAAGGGTCTGTCAAAGACTCAGTAGTAACAACCGATACTACAGTTTCAAACGTAGATATAGCGCTTCTTTTGTTATGAACTATAGTTGTTAAGTACGTGTATGTAGTCATACAAGTCTTGATGATGTAGTTATGTCTCATTGTATGATGGAGTGGGAATAATGCAGTCATTTGTTGCTGGTTCACGAATGTGGCGACAGCTGATGATAGCAACTGCTTAGGTGGCGAGTTTCCAATGCCATGGTGATGTTTCAATGGTGTTATATGAATGAATTTAAGCTTGCGCTGAGAAAAAGATAAATGAAATCAAGCTTTTAGTGATAATGGTGGAAATCAAACGAGATGTGCATTGAATAAAAACTAGATGCTCACCTTAAATTACTTTGAAATATTCTTAACATTTCAATGTATCTTTGACATAAGTTTACTTTACACTGATACTTTGGCAAAATATGGGCAAAATAGACTTTCTTAATTCAGAGATAAATTTTTTTGGAAACTTTTATGACATTATTTCATTATTTAACACTATTGATCTTGTCTAAAGCCAAAAGTCATCTATCCAATATTCACTTCGAAGTCACCATTATCCCATTAATACATACCTGATCTTGTTTAGCATCTGCACTCTTATCCTTCACTAGAACTTCTACTCCATTGTTCATGATCCTGGTAGCAAGATTCTTCATTTTCCTCTCGTCTTCCTCTGTCAATGGTCGGTCTACTAAATCCATTTCCCGACCAGGTCGCCATGGTGAATTGTCGTATACTATTCCATTTGAGTTGAATGCTGGAATTTTGGTAAAAACATATTCGTTATTTCGTTTGGTTCCGGAAGTAATTACACTATGAATTAAGTGCAAACAAGCCATAGTACAGTTTACGGTAGTCAGATTTGCTATCGTTTTTACTTTTCAAAGATATATCTTTTCATACATACTATATATTTCAGGGAAAGGTTATTGGGTTATCAATTTAAATATAGAACTATATGTAACTTATAACATTACACATTACATATTACACTTGATATGTCTCAGGATGAAGATTGCAGTAGCAGTGGCCTTCAGACCTTGCTGATTTGAAATTCATATCACGATTCAAAACATAAAGTGTTTTTTTGTTTGGAGGAATTTAATCGGGATGGTTCTCAGTTATATTTGATGAACATTTGTTCAACTGTTTAAAAATCATCAGTTCTATTTACTGTTAGTGAAGTGATCTCAGTTACAAAATAAATAATATTACTTTTACTTTCACTGGTAATCAGCAGTGGTCGGAAAAGATAAGTTTCGATAAACGGAGGCAGAAAGTGGAGACTGCCTTACGACTACATTTTCGTCCCGGTTTTTTTGGGATTCGGGAAATCACTTAGGTACATTAAAAATTGACGTTATTTGAGTGGGTAGGTAGAATATATTTATCAAAATTCAGAATTTTTTTTGTCGAAATTTTCCTAAATATTTCGAAAAATTGGTGGTTGCAGCAACTCGTCGAAAAGTTTCCATAAATATAGTCTACCTATCCCAAATAACGTCAATTTTTAATCTATTGAGATCCTGAATCGAGTCTCCACTTTCGGTCTCTGTTCCTCAAAATTTAGGTAAATAAACTTTAACTATTCCGATCAAGGGTAATCAGACTTGAAATTTGATATACAATGGAAATCCCATGATATTATAAAATACTATGGTAACCTTGATCCACTGCTGCAACTATGACAGTCTGCAGACTACCGAACTCCTCAAATTGATCCCAAAAGAACGATCATGTTTTTTCTCATTCAGTTGTCTCGATGAACAGTTTACATATGGTGATTTTTTTGAGTATACTGTTTTGTTAATTTAACTATATTTTCTCTAAATTTCACGTGATATTATATACATTTAGTAGCTGCAGAGCTCCTTGTGAAAGGGTTCATCCAAGGAAGTACAGCTGCCACCTTACCTATTTCTGCAGCCCAGCAGTAATGTCAGCATTACTGTGTTCCGGTTTTGAAGGGTAAGTGAAATTACTGGCACATGGGACTTGTCATCGTATGTCCCAGGGTGACGGGCGCAGTGGCAGTGCTCCTCAGATCTTTGTGAATTTAAAGCTCTGAGTGGCACTGCAACCGTTATGACAGGCGAGTAGCTTACCATCAGGCGCGCGACTTGTTCGTCCCGACACTTGATATTATTTATAAAAAGTAAGTAACTTTTGTTGGATTCGTAATACAAATAAATTGCTCAAAATGTAAGCCAAAATGACATGAACTATCAATAATAATAGTAATAATTACTGCCCTCCTTGTAATGACTAACGCATTTACATTTTGGTGTCTTTCGAGATAGTGGCACCAAAAGTTCTTTTTTGTTCAAACGCGCGAATGCATCACTGGTAAAAATAGCTTATGGAGGGACAACCCTCCAAGTCTTGTTTCGCTGAGTTCAGATATGTTAATAACTCAATTTCGCAAAAAATATCGATTACGTTAGTTATGATAAGGAGGGACAGATTAACCCATAAATTTTAGGTGAGAAATATCAACGTCTAATATTAAAGCTTATAATACTTACACAAGCAGATCTGTACAGCCAATGAGCTCATTTACAAAGAAGAATCCTGTGCTAAACAACACTAAAAAGTGGTGGAAAATATTAGTACAACATTTACTCTACTTTTCTATACTACAGTTGTTAATATTACTTAGAACATTATTACTAAATTTAGTGTTTCTCTCTGTACAATAGTTTTGTTAGTTAAGTAGCTACCTACTTAAGAAAAATTAATTTACGTAAATAAATAAAACTAATCATAGTTAGTCTAAACAGTGTCGTTTGTAAAATACTAGCAACTTCTTAGGACTATATTCGTAACATTATAAACAAGAACTTTTCTTCAATTACTAAGTTCCTTCACGTTTGGATTCCATTTTACTACCACTACCACGACTACCACGGCATTGTAGCGCATCCTCGATGTTTGCTCTAGCGGGAGTAGATGACTTTTTTGCTGTGATGCGAAACAAAAAGGCGTCACTACTCTCGAGGCTGCGTTCGAGTCCTAACAGCATTCTGAAAATGTTTGCGGCTAAGCTTGATGCGCCGATGCTTCAACATTTTATCCAGGTTCTGGTGAGATCATGAGGTTATCGGCGCCTCGAGCAGTAAGTTGCATATACGTGTTCTTGTGTTTGCCAATGTATTGTCCCGTAAATTGTACCTACTAACAATAGCTTTAAGTTTAAATGTTCTGTATCTTTTTGTATTACTAACAAGTGGGCCATAGATGTTCAAATAAATGATTTATTATTATATATATTATTATTTACATCAGGTGGAATGGAGTCATCGGTCTATTATGTATAAAAAAACGAATTTTATTACTTGTCAGATTTTATGTTCCGTCCGATGCAAAACGCAGGAGCTAACTTACTAACTTACGACAAATCTAAAAAGTGTCAGATAGTACAGTACAAAGTTAGAATTTTCTTTTTGGTAAATTTATTATGTTTTGTAAAAAGTCATGGAACAATAGTTGTTGCTTATGATGTAATTCTGCTCTAGGTTGTTGGAATTTTACTATTAACCCTGTATATAGTCCGACTGATGGCCACAGGCTTCCATTCGCAACGAAAGATCTTGGGTTATAGTTGCCACGCGGACTATCGAATTGGAAACTTTACACAAATCATTAAATTGCTTTGAAGACGTCTGCAGGTTTCTCACAACGTTTTCCTTCCCCGAAAAGCCCATGGTAAATTTCAAATTAAATTACGCACATAAATTCCGAAAATCTCGGAGGTGCAAGGTCGGATTCGAACCTACAACCCTCTGCTTGAGAGGCAGTAGGACAAACCATTATGCTACCACGGCTGATTTACATAAACAGTTTTTTCATGAAATCAGGTTAAATATATCACAGCCGTAGAGTCGAAACTACCCCAGCTCGAATTCGAATTTGTCCCATTACTGCGCAGGTCGAGTGGCAACATTGACTTACAAATAAATGGACGACGGGTCTAATACAAAAACCACGAAAAAAATGTCCCAAGTCAACCTATTTAAACTTCGTGACATGTAAAGGAATATGAAAAAGCTAAAACGTTGAATTTAAATTGTAATGTCATCGCAGTACTGTCTAATTTTGCTTGCTTCGCTGTCAGTCGAACAAACGAAGACTAAAGCGTGAATGACGCTCTGTATACGATTTTAACGCCCTATAAGTTCGGACACTTTTTAACGCGGACCCGACGTCCATATAATTGTAAGTCAATGAGTGGCAAGGACACTTTTACTTCAGAATTATTTTTTTTACAAATCAAAATCAGCCATTTTAAAAATGCATACTATACGTATTATATTTAGTTCAGTTAATATAAAAAAGAAATCATTGGTACTTAAGTAAAGAATATTGAATACAGCGGTTTTCTTGTAAAATTTCGAGGTAAGTTTGTGTTTTTTTTTCTATCGTGAAATTTTTGGGAATAGTGTATTCTCACCTTGTATCCTCAATTTTTCTATATATATCTTTTGCAAAGAGATTGTTTCAACACTTTCACTGTTATACGAAATCAACCAAAGCGATTTGAGGTTGTAGCGGGTCTTAAAGTTAACTTAAGTTTGTGACTGCTCGACACAGCTACATTTTACAATTCTAAACAGAAATAAAACATTAAATAAGTTAATTCGAAACCACGATTGTGAGATGGTTAACATTTGTTTTTACGTTTGAGTTTGACATGTCGCGAGTTAGGCAAACTAACTAAAGCTTTGTGAAGTTGCAGACCTCCTTTTCGTCGTCATCCCACCTACATATTATTATTTTTGTTTCTTACTAATTTTTTTTTTTTTGTTATTAATTGTCACATGTGTACGTTTATTTGAATTGTCTTTGTTAGAACAAAATATTGTCTATATGTATAAGATTATGTACATATAACTTTTATTAAGTAGATCGCAAATAGTTGCAATGTTAAGAATAATAGTAACACTCAAACAAACCTTCTTAGATAATGACTCTCTTTCATTTAGACACCAGTTGATTGAAGTGAAGATTGTCACGAAATACAAAAGTTAAAATCTGAATATGTATTACACATATCTAAACTACTTATAACAGCTAGATATATAAAATGAAGTAAGAGATATGTAATGATTTGATTTTAATACGAGTAAATAAAAAAATAAATAACCTTTTTGTCATTCTCTTTACTAGTTCCTGGCCACTTACTTATAAAATTTTGAATCGTTCTCGAATTCCTTGTTCCTTCCACTATTCTTACGTTGGTTAATCAAATTCTCAAAACCAGAGAACGTATTTTTAAATCGTTAGGTATACATAAGTAGGCCTTTTTGGGCCTTTGCGTTTCTATTTGTAAATAAATTTATGTGGATCGAGTCTTTTCTTTCTTTCGCTAAGACTCGCTTGACCTGAATCATTAAGAAGGATTTATATAAGCTAACCATGTATCATATTTATTTTGCAAACGACCCTTTTAGTGACATGACCAGTGCAACTTGGCCTAAACTTTTGGTGTACAAACACCTATGTCATCATACTTGCTAGTAAGTTAGTACCTATAGCGTACAGTAAAACTCGGCGGTATTTTTAACCGACATCAAAAAAATTGTCATACGGACTCTATATTCTTTTCTTTTTTATGTGTATGTTACGCCACTTCTCTGACATTTGTGAACCGATTTCTATGATTCGTTTTTTTGTTGGAAAGGGGGTATCTCAGTAATGGTTACATTCAAATTTCAAGAAAATATTCCATTATTAAATATTATTGGATTTCACCCACTTTCCGTTAATAATTTCAATGAAACTTGGCAAATAGACGTAATTTCACAAACTTTAGAGGTCTTTTTGTAATAAAAAGTTATAATTATTTTTATGCGGCCTTTTTGCTACATTCTTTTTATTTTTACGCTCCTTCCTCGTCAAACTTAGCTTAGCTTAGATGTTTTGATTTTATTTATTAAAATGAATACAAACATAATAAACTTTATTCATTTTATCAGTTTTAAATGGAGCCTACTCATAGATACAATGGCATACTAAATTTAAGTTTTTTTTTTGCGAACTCTAAGCAAAGGGTTGCAATGCTTAAATGTGACTATTATTTTGGTTTTGATATTGCTTATGATTTTTTATAGAGATTTGAATTTGAATTTGAATATGAATTTTGAATTTGAAAATAAAATTTGAAAATCATAATTTTTTTTTTTAATGTTAAGTTGAAATACTAATCAATTTTATTATTTAAGAATATTCTAGAGATCGGAAATAAACGATTTTATTTATGATTTATTTAAAAAAGTTTTATTTTTAATAAAAGATTTTTCCGAGCTCCTTCAAATTTAGTAAATGTAACAACAATTTGTGAGAAATCCATGAGTTATTCTTCTCACAAAATAACCGAAAAAATTTGTTCGTTTCGTAACTCAGTTATTAGAGCGTCAAGCACGTCGATGCTGAAGGCGCTGGTCGAATCCTGTCGGATCGAAGGAATTTTGTTATAACAAAACTAGTGGAGTAATTAAAACATCGTGATTTTCAATAATGTTACCATAATCCAACGCTAAAGTTTAAAAGCTTATATGACGTATATACAAAGGTGTTTCTTTAGAGTAATTTATTATGCATAAATGTAACTTCTTGACCTCACGTCATGTATGCTTCAATAAAACAAAATGGCTTTTAACACGTTGCTTGTATAGCAATAAAGAATGTTTAAAATTTACAAATACCAATTTATATTAATTGCAATTACTTAACAGTAAAGATTAAACGTGAAATTCTATTAATATTTACTCACACGCTTGCAAAATTACTTGCAATACATTGTAAGTAATTTTGATTAACATCTGTATAATTACTGTACATCGGCAACTAAATGTACATATTTAAGATACTGACAAGCAATAACGTGTCAACCAATATGATCATAGTTTTGAGAAAATGGCGCCCAATCATTTTTTCGTGGTTGTGGCTAGTGGATCTGTTTTTGCCATGTTTTAAAATAAATTATGTTTGTAACTAAAGTAGTAAACTACAATTTGGCAATAATTCTTAATTTCCGAATTTTTGAGGATTAACACGTTATTCTGCTCTCGGAACGAAAAGGGGCACAAATAACATTTAAAAATGTTAATATTCAAAACTAAGTTACATACATATTCGGGATCATGAAATAAAGACCAAAAGAACATTTTTTTGTGGAAACAATGCGCAAGGGATGCACTTTTTGGTGCGCATGGTGCGCGTCAGCGCCAACAGCATCTGGACAATGATAGCTGGCAGGCCTGATTGCACTTACGTAAACCATTGTAGTATCATTTAAACAAAAGGTGCCACTATTATAATATAGTACTATGAATTTATTTAATTGTAATTTATAATTTTAATTACTTGAATTGACGTTTATTTAATTTATTTGGACATTATTTAAAATTTAATTTGTGTAACTTCAGATATAATTAATGTAAGCGATATGTAATATAATGTAATGTAATTCTATGCATTATTAATATTATTATGAATTTTTGTTTTAACCGACTTCAAAAAAGGAGGAGATTCTCAATTCGACTGTTTGTTTTTTTGTTTTGTATGTATGTTACGCGATAAGTCCGGTATTTGTGAACCGATTTTCATGATTATTTTTTTATTGGAAGTACCCCCTCCATAGTGTCCCATTTCATTTTAAAGAAAATCATCCACCTCTAAAGCTGGCTGTTCACGCATGAAGATTCATTTTTATAAATAGCGCCTAAATTTTACTAAGGAGCAATTATTTTAACGGTTGATTTTGCTATTTCTCCAATTCAAGGCGTTTTTCTCTCCATATAATTTGAGTAGTGAGAACCGATTTTTATTATCTCCAGTGTCAAGTACTGTATAGTGGCGAATTTAAGATATTTCAATAAAACTTAACTTAATTTTGAGGTCGGTTTTTTTAGTACTCTGTACTGAGATTATTATCTTACCTACTTTTTTAACTTACTTAGAGATAAAATGACACTTCAGACGTAGTGTGCAATAAGATCATATTATTTAAGTCGTTCTTACTATAAAAATACTATTGGTTAGTAATCTAAAGACAACACGGAAATTTATTAGTGCAAGTTCATTTCTTATTGGTGTGTCATTTTATCAAGGCTACGACCAATTTTATTTGGCATAATATGACAACAGCGCCAAAGTACACTGCGGTTTAGTTGTCATTGGACGTAGCCTCGATTTATGAAATTAAACAAATTACGTAGAGCTGTGAGTACATGTCAACTACACAAGGCAATATAATACAAACTACAAATAACATTAATGGACTCACCTCCTAAGGTTAAGATCTCGGGATGTGGAAGAGCCTCAGCTCAGGGTGCCTTCCCCTTGCGAGGGTCGGAGTCTTCAGGTAGTCCGGTCATGTCGGGAACGTCATGATTGTGTCAAGTTTCATAACGGTCATTGGTATTTTTTTAAAGTGCGTTCAAGCATGCAACCTGTTTGTTATCTGGCCGTGTATTAAAAAAACTCAAATGTGTTTTTTTTATTTGCTATTTTTGACAATGGTACACAAATTATTTTAGATTGACATCAAAAATTAGTTATGCCATGCGCATTACAATTTTGGTTGGAATTTCATTGTAAATATTTGTTTTACTGAAGTTATCCGTTAAGTATTTCATGGTATTTCAGCTCAATTTTCAGAATACCTTAAAAAAAATAATTATTGAAAAGTTATTATTTTAACATTAAATATAATTTTTAAACACTATTTACAGTCGAAACTTCATTTAACGAAATTTTAAATGACATGTATTATTAATTTTAGTTTGGTCACTTCTTAATTGAAAAAACTTAACATTTTCTTAATAATGATTAAACTTGATGTTTTTAATAAAGTTTTTTGCTAGTAAGTACGTAATGCACAACAAACAAAGAAACAACAAAACAACGGACAAAGATGTCTTCATCTATTTTATCTTCTGATGATACTATATTTTAAATAAGCAAGAGTGAATTGTATTAAAATAAAAAATACGAATCATAATTTTACAAATATTTTATTTATTTTAACACTCATTAAGTCGTATTTTGCCATTTACAGTTGAAGCGAGAGAAATACGAGTATTACAAAAGGTATTTTAGATAATCAAGTACATAATTCTAAAGACTTATTTATAGGCAGTGTTATGTTACCTACAAATACTATAATAGATTAAGTAAGAGAGCGACAGGCGGGGAGACAATTGTGTCACAATATTGTTAGAAATCCGGGTTCGAAGTGATAATTATCATAATAATTATTATGATAATTATCTTGATAAGTAAGTATATCTTGATAATTGTCTTGAAATTTATAACAACAAAATCCTACTGTCAGCAATGTCGTGTTATGTATTGGTATCGAAGACGTATTGAAACGTGTCAAATGTCAATCTCAAAAAATGTCACAAATCAATAAATCGTTTTCTTAAACATTTTCCTGTTTTCTTATTTTTTCTCACTGCTTGTCATTTTTAGTCAAAAATTAAAGAGACAAAACTGTGAATCAATTAACAGATAATTATAATAATAATTATGAAAGAAAATAAATATCTTAATAATTTCGAACCCCGATAGAAATACACACAATCTTTCGGACACACAATCTTCCTACGTTCGTCGCTCACAAACTTAGCACACGGCCACCTAGACGTCGGTAGACTATAACAGATATACACAATTTTTGCATCACGTCACGAGCTAAAGAACCTGGTAACATGAAGACTTACATTTTTGGTGATCATAAAAACGAAATATTAATCTATTCAAGTACAAAAAGAGTATTTTGTTCTTATAAACTAAGTTTTAAATCTATAAGGCACTATTATTTAACTTAATATGATACAGTGGATAATAAATAACTTAGAGGTGAAACATACATGGCGACAAATCGGCCTATTGTCAAAGAAGAAATGTTCTTTTACATTGACAAAAGGTCGCCCTTTTTTGTTTGAGTAAGTTTCAGTATTTGTTGCCCAGTATGTTTCAGCTCTGGTACTACTTTATACACCTAATGTTTTGTTCGGCTTTCACGATATTTCATCCACAGAACTCTGTATATCTGTAATCGCAGATGGGTTTACTAATTTCACAACGTATGTTGGTGATGCGTCGTATTTAATGTGCTTATTTACTTCTCCTACGATGCTCTCAAGACTCTGAGTTTCTGCCTGATTTTTGTTTTCCAAGTAGCTTTCAATATCAGATACGATTGAGTTATCTAAATTGCTATCATCATGTGAGCTCAATAACTCAGAGACTGTAGGCAGAACAGATGGTTGGATATCGACATCTTCGTAATAAATTGCCTCACGTTTCCTTATCGTTTGGGTGTCATCTGTTACAACTGTGGAAAGAACTGTGCTGAATTCTCCAGGATGTCTTCCTGATACATATAACGTAACTACGCTTGTTTTTTTTGGTGGAGGTGGCTTAGGTGCTTTTGGCTTATTTCGTACACGTTTAGGAGGAGGCGGAGGAGGTGCATCTTCCTTATAATCCGCAACATCTTCAGAAAAGTCTTCGTTACTATTTAAATCCGACAGAATATTAGGCTTTGGGCTATTACTGTATATATCGTTGCTTAATACATTGTTTTGGAGGAGACTGAGGTCCGAAGTTCCGAGACCTGGCGTTGCAATCCCTAGAAGAGGGTTAGCGGTTTGCAGAGGGACGGCAGCAGCTTGTTGCTGTTGCTGTTGTTGAAGTAATAAAGGTAGGAGTAAAGAATTGAATTGAGGTTGAGGTCCTGCTAAAGCAGTAGGTGTAGTTACCACCGTTTCAGTAATATATTCAGTAGCAGTGACCACACTTGTCGTGGGATCTATAATCGTTGTTTCTATTGGTGTAGCTCTAAAAGTAACCGTCAAAACAGTTTCCCTATTATCGACGATAGTTGTAACGTAAGTTGTGGTGCGTGTTTTGTATTCTGTTACAGGCGTTTGTACTACTGGTTGCTGCGGAATCAAGCCCTGTCCTGGAAGTGCTAAGAGAGGGTTGATTGCAGGCTGTTGATTGCCAAGAAGTAGTTGAGAAAGCAAAAGGTTAGCTAATGGAACATTTGCATTAATTTCCGGTGTTATAGTCTGTGTAACTGGCTCTACATTGTAAACAGTGCTTGGTAAAATATGGGAGTAGGATGTTTTACGTCCTCTAATAGTGGTTGGCGTAAAAATCACAGTAGTAGTAGGAGTCGCGTGAAGAAGGAATTTAATCAATTTTGTTGCACCATTCTCAACTACTTCTGTGGCTTCAGAAACAAGAACTAATTGAGGACCCAGTGGGCCAATAGAAGTAGATACTTGATTTTGAAGCAATGTGTCTAACTTAGTTGTAGCGGATATAACGCTTTTGTACTCTGTTATTTTGCCATTAACAATTGGAATAGTTACTTCAGTAGGAATATGGTGAGTGATAGTGAATTTTCCATCATTCACAATGTTGTTATAATTGTTGTACCTCTCTCCGCTGAAATTCTCGTGAGATCCTCTTTGTCTGCTCGAAGCTCTACTAGTAGTTGTACGAGTTCGTGATCTACCGTTGGACCTAGAACTACTGGATCTTGTCCTTTCTGAACTCTTTGATAATCTAGGTGCTTTTGGCCTTGATGAAATAGTTGTAGTTCTTGATGAAGGCCTTGTCTTTCCTCGTCTGTAAGCAGGAGCTGCTGTTGTCGTAACTCTACTTTCTCCTCGGACAATAAAAGGCTGTCTAGCTGAAGATTTCGGAGAAGCTGCGGTTGTCGCCCTAGTATTGGTCGAAATTCTAGAGCTGTATCTGTTAGCCGTTCTTTGTTTTTGTGTTACAGGTGCTTCGGTTTCAGGTTCTGTTTCAGGCCTACTTGTACTTCTAGCTCCTGGTCTTCTAAAGTTGGAAAACTTCCTATTTCCATAATCAACTTGACGCTTTGTACGACGTCTGAAAGTGAAGGGTCGTATTTGTACTGCATTAGATTTTTTTGTTGCTGGTGTAGTTGGTGTGGATACTTGTTGTTCCTTTCTGTTGGAAGATTCATAGTCATTGTCTCCTTCAAATTCTTCATCCTCCTCGACATCTTCTCCGCTGTTTTCAACCTTTTGTTCATTTTCCTTAATTTCTTCCTCCGGTTCAGGTTCTGGTTGTTTAAATAAGTTGCGTCGTGGGAACAACGCATTAGGTCTCTGCCGCCTTAAAGAAAGAAGTGGATTTGCAGTAGAGCGAGTTGTTGTCCTTCTAGTAGTAGTTGTTAAACGACCACGGGTAGTAAATGAGCCCCGTCTTGCTGACGGGGTTGTAGATCTGGGAGTAATAGCAGTACCTGGTTGTCTGGCTATTGGTGGTCTTCTGAATCTTAAAAGCGGATTGTTTGTAGTCCTAGTTGGAACTTCGGTTACTTCATCTAAAGACTCAGTTGCGTTTTCTTCCTGTTGAGTCGCAGGTGTCTCAGACTCATTTTGGTCAGGTGGTGGCAGAGATATTGATGCAGATTGACGTCCACCTCTCAACCTTGACGTTGCGGTTGGTCTTATTCTTGGAACTGCGGACCTACTAGCGAAATCTACGCTTCCTCTTAAAGAACTAGATCTAAAACCAGTTCGTCTTGAAGTAGGTTGAATAGATCCTCTACCAAAGCTACCAGACCTTGAAGCAGATGGGATATTACCTGAAATATTGACGATTGCGCTATTTCGCCCTGAAAACCGTCTTCCTGGTGCTAAAGAACCAGGCACCGCTGAAGCTCTGCCTCGGCTTCCACCAAATCCTGAAGCTCTAACAGATTTCAGTGTTGGCGTAGCCGTGATAGTGGGCGTAAAATCTTGCCTGGTAATAGTTGTGGCGCTAGGTGAAGGAACACGCTTAGGACTAAAAGTTGGCCTGTTCCTTGAAGCGAAAGGTATAATTACTGGGGTGAACGTAGGTTTCTTAGTAGTAAACGTAAGTCGACTCTTCTTTCTTGAGTTACCATCTTCATCTTCTTCTTCGTCTTCAGATTTAAAATCTGTGGACGTTTCGGCTTCACTAACTGAGCTCTGTATAACTTCAGGAGCAGGTGTAATAATAGATCCTTCAGCAGTTGTCGCAGTAGTAGAGCCAATAGCCTTTTCAGTATCCAAAGTCTTGTTGTCACTTGTTACTACAGTAGAATCTCCAGATATCACAGCTACTTGTGAAAACAATATTTTCTTTTCACTATTCGAATTTTGTGTCGTCGTGTCACCTGATTTTACTTCAGCGAATAGGTTGTCAATATAAGTACCCACGAGTACTGAAGGTGCTACTGAGCCAAGATCCGGTTGTTTTGTGGGCTTAATCTCTTCTTTGACTATTGTTGGAGAAATAATGGGTTTTTTACCCTTTTCATTATCTTGGACAAGATTTTTATCCGCTGGCCCCGTTGGTACTTTACGTCCTAGTTGATTATCTTCAACAACCTTAGTATTATCGACAATATTGGTAACGGTTTCTAAGCTACTTCTAACTTGAGATGTATTGCCAGAATAGAATGTAGTGAAATAAGTGTATGTAGTATAGAAAGTAGCTTTACCGTCATCGTGCTCCAAACTGTCATCTACTAAAGAAGGTTTTAATTCAACTTCTAAGTCTTTTGGTGGCAAAACGCTGTCAACATCAATTGGTGTGGTATCAATGGGACTAACTGTGGGTACTGCTTGAACTGAAGGTGTAACGACATTGGAAACAATCTCTTCGCGACTTGTGATTGTTGTGGATTTATCTTTATACAATGTAGTCCAATAAGTGAACGTCGTATAATAAGTGATAGGTAAATTATTCTCCTCTTCCAATTCTTTCTTGGGCATTATAGTTTCAGTGACAACGTTAGTAATAGTTTCAAGACGACTCTTCACTTTACTAGAGTCTTTACCAATGTACATTGTAGTGAAATAAGTAAATGTAGTGTAACTAGTTTGGAGTAACAAAGTAGGTGACGGCATGATTTCTTCTATGTTGCTTTCTGAACTAATTTGATCATCTAAGACATTGTTATTTTCTAAATACTTCCTTTCACCTTTCGAAGAAGAGGATTTTACATCAGTAACATAGGAGTTTTCAGTTTCTACAGGATTTGATTCAACGCTGAATAGCATATCTACCTCAAGGGGCTTTGTAGGTTGTTGTGGACTACTTTCCTTGCTAATTTCCTTGCTTGTTTCTTCTGATTGGTTTTTCTGTTCCATACTAACACTAGTTTCAATAGAAGAATTCTCTTCGGGATTTACTGGTGGAGTACGTTTCACTTGCTTACAGTTTCTAAAGTCAAATTGAGCTCTTGTATTTTGTACAGCCAAAGGATTTACTTTTGTTGGTATGAGTTCATCAGGTCCGACATAGTTGGTATATACCTCGCTCCTACTGCATATATTAGCATCTGAGCCAACATAAATCGTTGTAAAGAATGTATAAGTTGTATAGTATGTTTTCACTGCATCAGGTTTGATACTAGCGATAACATCATCGCTTAAAGAAGGAGTCGGAGTTTGCGAACTGTACCTATCATCATTTTCGACTGATTCGATAACATCTTTGTTCTTAACTAGGTCAATAATGCTATTAATAGCAAATGATTCTGTGGGTCGACCGATTCCTACGCTAGTTGGCGCTATTTCGTCATCGTCGAAAGCTCCAAGTAATGATGGGTCCAATTTGGAAAGGTTGATGGTTGAAGTAATGATATTTGTAACCACAGATTTGTGACTGGCTACACTTGATGTCTGATCACCGAAGAAAGTTGTGAAGTAAGTATAAGTAGTGTACAAAGTCTTGTAAATTAGATCAATTTCATTTTCTTCACTCAATACATCGTCTTCGCCTTTGGGTGTAGTTTTTTCAACGGGTGTAGTAGATTTTTCAGTGCTTACAGATATGTCGACACGCTCTGTGGTTGTTGTGGATGTAGTGCTTGTCGTTTCTTTTGCTTCTGACACTTCGGCGTTAGTTTGGTTCTCTACAGAACTAACTTCTTGTTCTTCTTGAGTAGTAGCTGCATCAGACTGTGTAGTTTTAAATGCACTCTCCGTAGATGCTTCAGCTGGAGGAGATTTGACTACAGTTTCCTCAGATGAAGATTCATGTTGTTCCAAACTACTATGAACAGAAGATTTTATATCTACAGAAATAACTTCTGTAGGGTTAATATCAATATTCGTTCTGCAAACAGTATTAGTAAGGTATCCTACATTACTTTCAACTACAACATTAGATTTCACCGAGGTAGTTGTCTCAGTACTCTCTACAGGAATAAAATAAGTTGTCAAATAGGTTAAAGTTTTGTAAGCAGTTGTCATTGTCGACTGAATCTCCAAACCATCGGTACAAATAACATCATCTGAGATATCATGTTTCGTTTCTGTAGTGGTCTCAATTTCCTCAGATTCTTCGCTGTGACCACTTTCAGTCGTAGTCATAATGTCCAAAGTTTCAGTAATCGTGTCTTCGTTTTCTTCTTCCTTTTCTGTAACTTCTGCGGCAGTATTGTCTACTTCTTCTTCAGAATTGGTGAACATATCCAAAATATCGCTTTCAGTTACAACAGATTCCTTAGAATCCTCTATAATAGTAGCAGTAGGTTTTAGAGGAGGTAAAGATTCAGTAGCTTGGGCATTAACATCCTGAATAGGAATAACTTCAAGATTATCAGTAAGTCGAGTACTTTCAGTAGTTATCACCGCTGCCTCTGAAGGTTGAATGACGTCTAAGTTTAGATCAAAACCATTATTATACTGCACACTAATGGAATCTGGCATCTTGTCAACTTCATAGAGAACCTTCTTCAAGCTCTCTTCGTCGTTGTATAGAGCCTTCTCGGATCTATTATCGTCACTACCAGGAGTAGTAAGTTTAGTAGCAGTATTATATTCATGAGCTTTATATGTGGATGTAGCAACAGGAATATCAGCGGATAAGAAGGTTATTTTGGAAGCTAGTTTATCCACACGCTTGGCAGATGGGAATACATTAACTTCGCCAGGATTTTGAGGACTACCTATTTCAGTGTTAGGTGTGAAGATAATGACTGTGTCACCTACAATAGTTGTGAAATCAGCAAATCCAGCATACGTGAAAGTTTTCTTTGGTCTAGGCTCGCTTTTTTGTCCGAACAATTTCTTAGGGAGTTTTGTTTGTAAGCCGGCTTGCTGCGCAGAGCTACGGGTCTCAACGTTGTCAATGTAATAAAATATCGGAGAAAATTCGTTTTTTATCGTAAATGTTGGCAAATCGTTATTGGGCTTAACCTTAACAATCGCTGATTCGTTCAATGTATCATCTTTTACACGAGAATCTACTTTAATAGGTTCTGTGTCTACCTCATAAGCTTTACTTTGACGGTGTAATGTACTTACACTTTCTAAAATTGAAGGTTGTAAGACTAAATCAATTTTTTTTTCGTTATCTGCTGGACCGTCAAGGAAGTTGAAGGCTTCATTGGGACTGTATCTAGGAATTTCGTTAACTGCTTGTACTCTCCTTCCAGTTGGTTCATCATAGATTTGATTATCCTGATTGTCAGAAGAGGTAGGAGGACTCCAATATTTAATATTATCCTGAGAAGCTTTACTAGCGTAAACTATGTCCATTTTACTGCTAGGCGCTAAATAATCAGTGTTCTTGAGTATAAACTTTTCCGGGTCAATGAAGCCTAGATCTTGCTTGACGTTCCATTCGCCATCAAAAGCAGAATGTACGCGTGTGGGTTTGACAACCACAGAATCTTCTACATTGGAAGGTTTATTATAAAGTATAAGGGACGACTTTGTCAAAAGCTGAGCATAGATCCGACCATTATTAAGAGTAGTTCCTAAGATTTGTGTAGCAAACTCAGTTGTTACTCCATCTTGGATAAAAGTTCTTGCCGTAGACGTGAGTAAGCCAATAAGAGGTTTCACACTATGGTAACGTCCAATCTTCGTATTGTATTCTTTCGCTTTGTCGTTTACGAGGAGTACTGTCAAGTCTGTCGTTGGTTAGTCGTGTCGTTTCCAAGTCGTGGGTAGGATCGTTGGAGGTGCATTATTTTTACAAAGTCCATTTGAGTTGATGTTCCACGCCCGGATTAGATTTGAAAGAGAAAGAAAAAACATACATTTAATAATGCAATAAAAGAGCATAAAAGACTAATAGATAAAGATAGAAACTTTTATTGTTAGCACTAGTTTTGTACAGTTATTTTTATTCATTTCTATTATTGAAGTTCATGATTCTATGTATCGTAATTTGCACGTACCGTCAAGCATAACGTTATACGTCTAGAAGTAATCGATAGAACGTAAGTAAGACATTTCAGTAAAATTTCAAAAGCAACATTGTTTTACTTCTTATGCAATTCGTCAAGATGATATTAGTTTTAATCACGGCAATTATAGAATCATGAACTTCAAAGATTCTATAATTTACAAAGATCGCAAGAAATAAAAAGAAGATGAAAGAGAGCAATGCAATAAACATTAAAATATGCTTTCAATAGAAGTATGGCCAATTATAAAAGTAATAATGCATTTTATACCACAAAGATATCATTCAAGCAAATATATAAGAAGAGTTTATTTTTACAGAAAATAGAGCGGTTATAACAACAGTGATCACTCACCCCTGTTTTCCGGAACATTTTCCCTTTTTATCCTTGTTAGTTCTTCGTCATTATTTATATCTGTAATAATAAAAAAATAAATTGTTTATTGACAATTTTATACAGGAAAACCAATATCTTGTTGGTGTTTTGTACAAAGGGCGAAAGCGCCATTCCGAAAAATTTGTAAGGGAACTTTCGTTTTTCACATCTGTTTTAAAATATTTACGTCCTGTTTTAAATTCAATTTTAGAACCTAAACTTAAATTAAAACCAAAATTGAATTTCAAAACATATTTTAAAACTGTCGTTAAGACGTTACACATGAAATTTTGAAAAACCCTTGAATTGTTTTTCGAAATGGGTCTTTCGCCCATTTCTATAAAACACCGACGAAGCTCATATTTAAATCATTGGAAATAAAACTATTTATTCCAGATTTAAAATTGCTTATATATATGTTTAACACAACCCAATGTTTTGGATACTTTACATCACATGGTCACATTTTAGTAGCAGTATAGTTCCTTGGGAAAGAGTTCGTCCAGGGAAGTACTGCCACCTTACCTATGCCGCCAAGCAGTAATGTGAACCGTGGTCCGGTTTTAAGGTGCTGGTGAAATTACAGGCACATGGGACTTGTCAACTTATGTCTCAGGGTGACGGGCGGCAGTGATTCAAATGATTACGATTAAAGCTCTGATTGGTAGGTTTCTGCAACTCTCATGGACTTGCGTGTTGCTTACCACCAGACGCACGACTTGTTCATTGAGAAAGAAAAACATAGTAGTACGCAAAATAATGTAAGAACTATCCTAGGTCCTTGACGATTGGTTGGTCACAACCTAGTGTTTCTAGAAGCTGGTTTTGGCTTAGCCAGATCTTAGATTATATCAGTGCCATTTCCAACTTGATTTTAACTAGAAAAGCCCCCCAGTTACCAGTTAGTTAGTTAAACATTATAAATTTAAAACCTTCCCATGTATTCTAGATAAAAGTGTCATGGCTTGTAATTTTTATTTTTAAAGTTAAGCCCCAGTTATCTTGTAACAAAAACTCAAAAACTTAACCAAACAAAAAAGGCATTTGTCACAAAACGATAATAATAATAGACGGCCTAGAAAAAGCTGAAAAAATGAACCGATTCAATTGATTACGACATCGATTTGATTCGTTACGTTAACCTACATTGATCAGATGTTTAATAGAAAGTTTACTTTTAGCAAGGTCGTACATACAAAAAGGATGCTAAGTTCCAAGTTGGTCCATAAAATAATCGTGACAAGTTAAAATACATTGTAATGCGGCGTATCTACGCACACAAACATTGGGCGCGTGCGCTGTTGTATTGGTGTCAGATTCGACAACGTCGTAACATAATAATTTATTTAGAGATTCAGTAAAAAAAACAAATAATTTGCTTACTGATTAATAATTCTTAGTAGCGGTCTAGAGACGAGGACCTAGAGCGAGGAGCACGTAATTTGCCCTTGAAGTCGAAAGCTATATCCGGACATTGTCACGGGATATTGCGACCGACATCTCCTGCACTAGCCCGGAGAGCTAGTAGAGGATGAGCTAGATATCCTCCGGTTTCTGGAAACTGGAGAGACTCTTCGGCTTCGGGAAGTGAGCGTTCCAATTGCTCCGGTACCTATCTGGACAATAAAGAGGCCGCTGCACCTACGTGCACCCGGGGCAGCTCACCTAAGGCAATAACCTTTTGAGAACCGGATAAAATCTACGTAAATGGGCTACGTAAATTGCTTGCATAGGTTATAGTGCCATTCTCATATACCTCTGGGGTAAATTGAATAAAATTCAATCCTCAAGAAGTTAATACACCGAAAAAAGATAAGAAAGTTTGTTGCCCGAGCATTTTTATCTATACAGATAATTCCACTTTGGGGTGCACGAAAAGAACGACCCCGCACGACGTAGGACCATTACTTTTGTATACGTCTGGTGCAACCTGAGTGTGTACCTGTACAACCTGTGAATACCCTACGCCAATGGGCAAATCCTTTCGCCATGATAACAAGCATTATCATCGATACGATAAGAAGTTAAATCTTCTTATTTAATTTGTAGAGTAAATAATTCGTAATTGTAATGTGACTTCCGTTACATTTGTCCGTAACTTATAAATTACAGGCAATGAGAAAACTTTTACCTTCTCAAGACAATCGTACAGTTCTTCTCTATCACACCAACATCATAACTTGTACTATTTCAAAATTTTAATTTTCACTTTATGTTATCCATTATTCATAAAGTAATTGTGGGAATGTGAAACAGCTGAGCGATTGTTGCTATGGCGTAATACATGCTTGACGCTCAAAGGGTTGAGTCACGCTGATGTCAGTTTGGAAAGAATTTTATAATTTTCTTGAATGGGTTTAAGGGTGGGTGCTAACAACAAATGAGCAAAGCAACACAACAAACAAGAGTCAAGAAAAGGCGCCAAAAACAATCACATTTAAATTTAGAATAAATATATAACTTAAAGAGACTATAAAATACACACAGATAATAATAATAATAATAATAATAATAATAATAGTTCTGAAACTTTTAAACTCGAAAATCGAATTAGTGTTCTATTATTTCTGCACTTCATGTAATTACTTTAATTTTTTTATATCTATCACGAGACAAATACGTGACAAAACTGCCACATATAACTGTGACACTTAACAAAGTAGTGACACAAATCGTAGCTATCGCCATGCGCTCCGCGTCTGGCTTCCGTGCCCCTGCCCGCCATACCTTCAGTAAAAGTGTTAGATCCTGGAAATGGTTCCAGGTTAGGAACTGATTAAAAGTACCGCAAGGTACCTATGTCAATACCTTTAAGTCAACAATTTCGTTATTTTTTTGAATTACTTACAACATTTTTTTCTTAAAACATATTTCTCACGAGAAAATGAAAATATCATTAAGCAAAACAGATTCATTCATTTAAAGCTATGTTATAGTTGACCAATTTCATTTCCCGTTAGTAAAACATCCGTAGATTGTTCTTGACTTAGCATTGTAAGCTTTAATTTAAAGAAATAACGTTTATAATATGCTAACTCTTTCTTAGAACAAGTTTAATTACGCTACTGTCAAAATAATAATTATTTCGCACGCTCTGGTTTTATAATGTTAAGCATGAAACGAAAATGGCTTATATGTTCCAATGAGCAAGTTCAAAATTTGAATGAAGAAAAAATAATGAGTTCTAATTTCGAATTGTATGAATGGATGTTTTATCGTCGATGGGAATATGGTTCTTTTTTATACACAGATCTTATCTGAAAAAAGTTCTTTTTGGTTAACCGACCGACTTTAGTTTTAAACAGTTTCACTTTTAACCATTGTTGGTATGATCGAAAGTTTAAGATGGAGTTATATTTTGTACAAAATCTTTACTAAAACTAAGTCAATAGATAAGAGTCAATAAATAAAAAAAAAGTATTATTAGTTATTGAAAAAAAAAAAATTAAGAATAAAACAGGATGTATGACTGCGGTATGCTGCTTACACCTATTTTCGGAACAAATTATGATTAGATGAAATATACACAAATTTTTTTTTTAAATAAGTAAGACTTTTTCTACAATATAAAACAATAATTTCGACAAATAATTATTATTACGGTAAATAAATCCTTAGAATAATGTCCCACTAAACCATAAAAACAAAGTAATAAAGATACACTCAAATGACTAATAGTTCCCAAGTTAAGCACCTATTCTGAAACCTAAATCCGTTTCGAAACCCGCCCATAACTTTTATGGCGGGAAAAGTGGCATGAGTAAAAACTAGTACGTGCGAGAGAGATACGTAGATGCGTAACCCGGTAAGTGCAGGCAGGACGGAGGAAGTATGTCAGTAGGTGAACCAAGCCCTCTGTCAATGCACTTGTATGCACTATTGCAAGTGGTATGAGAATCCGGGTGAATGTTTATCAAAAAAACAAAAGTGTTTACTTAATAATAACGGTAGTCTTATGATTATTATTATATTACTAGAGCCGTTACTATCGCGTAAAATATTGTTGGAAAACAAAATTCAAAATTTAAAAAGAGTTCAATAAAAGGAAGAGATCAGAAGAAGAAGAGATCATTCAAATATAACAAGGAATTTAAGATAATACACAGTGAAATAACACAAAATAAAATCAAATTTAAAAAAAAACACAATAATAGCCGAAAAGGCTAGCTAGCAGACTATTCATTATTTTTATTCCACAATTACGATCTAAATGCTTTCCTCAAAGGGAACTCGTGCCGGTCGTTGTTATTTATTTAACTTTGGTGTGTGCACGTGAACTCACAGAAATCTAATGCACAGTTACATTCATTACAACAATGTACATAATGTATGTAATTGTGAATATAATGTAAAGTTAACAGTAGTACAGGAAAAACAAAAGAATGTCATCAATGTACACGATTATTGTCTCATATTTGGAATTGGATGTCATCAAAAGTTCTCAGACGGCTTCCCACGACGCGGCGCGCGCGCAATTATTTACACAACAGTTAACTCCAGATGACACATAACTGTTGCGACATTTTGCATCTCGTTTTTAGACGTAATAGACGTGTCGGATGCCACATTGCAGTGTTTTGACCTGTTAAGTTTTGACATTCGTCACATTGCAGCATTTTAGTGAAATATAGACTTTTCAGACTCGAGAATGACTAAATAAACAAAACAGGTTTATTACCACAGAATTACTTTTGATCCCGATAATTTCGAACGGTTACAACGCTCCATAGTCGCGGATTGATTGGCCAGCCCTCAACTGACAACTCTAAGAACGGACTTATCTGTCTACCCTCTTTCACTGCTGTCGACTCAACACCCTTGTCTCGATTACTTGCAGCGCTACCATTGTCACTTTATGATTCTCACAAACTACACGTAAAACTGAAGTCGAGACATTTTTGTTTTATTATGTATTGCTGTCATAAACATTAAGCTACGGATTTCGCACACTGGATTTAGTTTAAACCCTTCATCATGATATAAACGTGCTACGTTACCTAGAGAACTAGAATATATTTAGAGATCCAAAATGTCTTTAACATCTGGTCCAACAGGCCTCTTTTTTTTAAAGCCTGTACTGTCGTACTGCTGGGCAAAGGCCTCCCTCCCATCTCTTCACACCTCTCTATTCTGCGCCACTGCGGTCCAATCTCTTAAGCGCGTGTCTAGCTCATCTCTCCATCGACTCTATGGTCTGCCGCATGGTCGTTTTCTGTATATGGGGTTGCTTTCGCCCACGACTTGTCCGACACGCGGCCACAAGTAGACGACAGTCCAACAGGCCTTCTTGTTTCTATTTTAAAAGCGACACTGTTCTGTTCCGTAAGGGAACAGCCAGCGTAATCATAGGCGTAGGAGACTTAAGGTGCTTTTCCAACGGCGAGGCAAGACGAGAATTGAAACTCACCTGATCTATTTCCACCAAAAATTTCCATTAATAGATATCGCGAAAACTCGCGAGCGCGTGAGGCATCGCGCAAATCATGTATCAGTTGTAATCTTATACCAACAATTCTCGTTTTACACATCATGGACAATCCAGATCATTTCCACCAAACTGACCTGCATGTCATATGGTTATAACTATCGCATTTGCATTTCGGTAACTTTCGAGATATTGACACCTAAATTTTCTTTTGTTAGTAAAAATGTTAATCCCTCATTTTACTTAACAATAAAACCCAAACTAAATAAGCTATAAACAAATCGATCAGAGGGGGTTTATGGCGCTCGTTTCGCTGTTCCCAAATACGTTAATAATTCAATTGCGCTAAAATGTCTATTACGTTAGTTATAATAAGTAGGGCAGCAAAAATGAGCTAGGAGGGAATTGAAATTTTGCCATCAAGGCATTTGCAATGTTATTTGTTTATTTATTATATTCGCCAACAGAAATACACTATTAAACATGGACATAAAGTAACACTGCAGAAATTACTCGAGTGTAAACCCAATAATAGGCAAATACAGCAAGCACATATAATAGTATCGGAAGCGTTTACTGTATGTTACGTAGCAAATAATGTAAATGTGATCAAATTAAATTGTAAAGTTACAGAATTGTTAGTATGTGCTGTTACATAATAAAGTTTTAAATTTATTTAGTAAAAACGAATGTTTAAGATGAAATGTTAAAGATACTTCCTTAGAATCGCGAATGACTTGTAACGATGCGACCTCTTTCATCGTCATCCTACCTTTTTATCATCATTTTCTCTGGGTTACTGGTGGCCAGGAACCCAGAGAAAAGGATACTTTGAAATTTCGAATCGTTCTTTAATTCCTTTTCTTCGTCACTCTTACTTTTCTTCGTTCCGTCGTTACCACTCTCTACTAAATTTCTGAACAGAGCACACGTGCTCGACTTCATATAAAATTCTGACCAGTTATACTATTGAAAATCATGTAACCTAACTGCTTTATAAAGCATAGCAAGCATAACTGCCTCCGTGGCCGAACGGTTACCGTGCTGGACTGCCACGCAGAGGTCCTGGGTTCGATTCCTATGGCCTACTTTTTATTTATTTCTAGCCTACTACATTTATTTCTCTGGTGAGTTTGTGTGTAATTTGAGATTGTCTATGTGTATGTCCATGACACCCGCGACACAGAGTTTCCCTAGTGCGGGGCTATCAGTCTGTTGCGTTATTATTATATTATTATTATTGTAGCAAATACAATAAATAAATATTTTTTACCATGTCTAACCTGTTAACCAGTATGTAATTTAAGTAGGGAGTGTTTTTATATGATTGTACCTATGTTTATACAACTATTTTACAATAAATGACTTGAACTTTCAATGAAGTGGACTGTCTGACTTCTAGCCGGTAATGTTGCAAGGTGTCAATACTAGAGAAAATTGAAACGATATCATTAGATCTTGCATTGCTATCATTAGATTTCGTACCCTGGCCTTGTTTATAAGACAAATGATTTAATCGAAACGTGTTTAGTTATTTGGAGTTTGTGAAATATTATTGCTTGATTGTTTTTGTTTTAGCATAGCTTGTTATTCCGTTTGCTCAATCTGGAGCTTATGAATAGTCAATATGTTACATTGGCACTCCGAAAACACAAATATATGTTGTTACGACGTTGCGTTGCCTCATTATTTATATCACGGAAAATATGCGATGGAATCGCAGGATGTAATTCTATCTTCTCCTTTCTATCTTCGGGAGACGAGACGGAGGCTGGAGTTCCACCCCTATGTTGTGGATATTCCAAGGATTCGTACGAAGCGTTACGCTTTCAGGTTTTTTTATCATAGTCCCACATTAGGAAGACCCTGTATCGCGGGTGTCATGGAAACACACATTAGACAACCACAAATTACACCCAAAGTCACTATTGAAATAAATGTAAACCATACAAATATTTCCACCGGGCCGGGAATCGAACCCGGGACCTCTGCGTGGCAATGCAACATGGTAACCGTTCGGCCATTTAGGCAGTTAAAATTAAGTTCATATGGCGAACGGCTATTGAGTCGAATTCCCTGCCTGAAAACTTATTCCTTGAACTTGGGCCTTTTCAAAACGAGAGTGAACAGGCATCATTTAGGCGTGCGTGCTCCATCGCCGACCTTATCGTCACTTTCTGTCAGGTGAGATGGACGTCAAAGTGCACATATTATTTTATATAAAAAAATAAATCTAGTTAATTCGCATCCTTAAAATACCTAGTAACTAATTAATTTTAAATTCATTTATTTCAGACAGATACAGTTCATAATCTCATATTAGTAACACAATTATGTATGGAGTCCCATATGAAAATTATCATATTGATAGCTATTCAATATTAACTCACACTCTTAAGTCCGGCCACGAAACACAATGGTTCCTCTGTTGACAAAGCTGTCCATGGACTTACTACTAGGACTTAGCCCGGCTGATTATTACAATGAGTACAGAATTAAATACCGGTCGTAAAGGCTTATCGTTTCCTAATTCCGCGCTGTCTAGATTGTTCGCTCACAAATTTGAAAAAAAAAAGAGTGCATTGTCTCGATTATTCCACTTTTTTATGATACCAAACGAAAGGATGAACAAGTCGTGCACCTGGTGGTAAGCGACATGCCTGTCCATAACAGTTACAATGCCACTAAGAACTTTAAATCACAAAAAGCTGAGGAGCACTGCCATTGCGCCCGTCACTCTGAGAGACAACTTAACAAGTCCCATGTGCCTGTAATTTCACCAGTCCCATTCAAAACGAAACGCAGCAATGTTCAGATTCCTGCTTGGCGGCAGAAATAGGTAAGGTGGCAGTACTTCCCTGAATGATGGTCATTAACGTGTTTACTCGAAAAATCCTATCGTATGATCATAAAAACATATTCTGGCACTAATACTAAACCCATAAAACTCATCAATCATTTGTAACGTAAAATACTTCAAAGTGGAATGAATTAATTACAATATTGAAGTCATACTTCCGTATCAAAAAATAAAATAATTGACAAAAAATCCTAAAAATCGTGACAATACAACTAGATTTTAAAAATCACAAAAATTATTGATCAATAAAAAACAATGAAATAAATCTTAAAATTTGAAGTTAAGTCAGTCAAGGATTTCATGTTTTTAGTTTTTTTTTGTCAAATGCCTGCGGTTTTGATGTCATTCAGGCTAACGTAGACATTTATATTGAAAAATAATTCTACGGACGAAATGGCATTATTAACCAAACCACTTCTACGTATGCACTAGGCTTATAAAATAAATCTGGCATGAAGAAGTTGTTCTTAAAAAAAATACGGCAAAGAGATGGAATACACAACACCTGTGTTTCTCGAAAGGTACAATTTAGGAGTATTCGACACTTGAGTCAAAAGGCATTCACTAGACAAATACGTAACATTATCGAGTGGATAATACCCCTTTTGAAATTATAGAAAAAATCAAAACAAAATAGCTATATTTTCGCTTGCAATTTCAAAACCTTAGTTCTAAACACACCCATACTAGATTGTTAACTATAACATCAAAAGATTTCAGAAGGACGTATTGTACACTTTATGTATCTATTTCAATCTCTGAAATTAGTCTCAGAAAACCTGAAGTAATTGCACTAAAATTGTTATTTACTCATTTTTATTTAGATTTTATTGCCAACTCAGGAGCCAACTTTCCTTTCTATTATTCAATGGTTAGCTGGAAGAAATCCGTTTATGTTATAAGCTCGCATTTGTACAATAACGTTTTGTTTCTTTGTTAAATAATTTGCTTTGTTGTACGGACAACGGCACATCAGACTACACATTTGTAATCGCCTCCATTTCAACGGAACAAGATACGTCAATGTGTAGCTTGACTTGCTGGCGTGTGTACAATAAAGTGTTTACATACATACAAAAACTTAAATTGAAAATTAAATTGCTTCTGCGCCCGTCAGCCTGAGACATAAGTTAACAAGTCCCATGTCACTGTAATTTCACCAGCACCCTTACCCATCAAAACTGGAACACAGTAATGCACACATTACGGCTTGGCGGCAGAAATAAGTAAGATGGCAACTTCCCTGGGCGAACACTTTCACAAGGAGCACTGCCACTAAAACGTTTTTCCAAGGTTTGAATGGCTTCGAAGTACAAATATGGTAATTATACATCAATCACCTGTTCTCCAAACAAAACACTATCGAGACCCATAATTTATCATCAGACAAGGTTATTCTGCCACTAGGTCGGTATAGTCCCATCGCACAATAGCCTTGTATGGGAAACGAGTCACTTTGTACTGTTTACCATACAATACTTCGCCACGGTAACTTAGTAACATGGTGGTACTGACGGGAACTGTGGAATATAGACTATGAACATTTATTTCCCTTGAACATCTGTCTAGAGAGCAGTATCAGCGTAAAGAATTAATTTCTTCTGCTGATAACTAATTGTCGTATATTCTGATGCTGTTATATGTATAAAATGCCCCTTTTTCCCCTTAAACTGTTTTCGAAATATGGCAGCGGCTTCTCATCATCATTCCACAAACAAACAACAAACATTTCACAATCCAAAATAAATATACCCGTCCCCATTTTAGGGCCGGTTAAATAAAAATAACAATTATAACAATATAGAAAGTCTGCAGTGGAGCGTAATTCTCGATGTAATTATGTTATAGTGGGAAAATTGGTCAATATACATACTACTTGTAAGGAATTGTAAAATAACCGTAACTCTATTTATTATAATTTATAATAATATGAACTGTTTTATGAATATTGTATAGATTATTGTTGTTTGCTTTTTGGGCAGGGTTCTCTCCTCTCGTCTTCCACATCTCCCGGTTTACACGCGTCCAAGTCAACCCGTAGACGCGTCGTCGCTGGCCATTCTTCGGCATTCAATAAGTTGCTGTGTGAGCTCATATCTGTGGGTAGATGCGATAGACGCGTCTAGTCTAGTCCCTTTTCTTTTTGGCAGTCCTTTTTCCAATGCTAGCTATGCGTGTCTTCGAATGCAGCCGAGTATTCAGAATTATATCCGTCCTCTTTACACCTTATACAAAGTTACTGTTCTCACAATGCTTAATACTTACTTTATTATTATTTAAAACTATTAATGCTAAGGAAACTGGTAAAAAATAGTAGCGAAAAGTAACAACCGCGACAAATCTGTTTGAATATATATTATGTATACTCTTTTTAGCATTTAAGTCTTAGATTGAAATTCTAAATTAAAATGTACTTGTTTTTGGCGCCCTTTTCTTTGTTATTATCATTGTTGTTGTTTGTTTTCTCTTTTGTTCGTAGCTGTACATTGTTTAAATAATATGTGCGTACACTGCCTTTGAATGTTGCTCCCTCCGCAATAGCACCTGAACCCCATTGATACAGTCTGCTACCAAAATGGTCCATGAAAAAGCTTATAAAGGGAAAACAATCATACTTAAGCGAAAACACGTCGATATGACTATTTTTTTTTAAATAAGGTAAAGATGGGCAGCTTTCCCTTATAAGCTCTTTCTTGGACCATTTTGTTACGTGCTTGTTTTTGTGCTTGTTAAATATAATCAGCTTAAATGGTTTTAAATCATAATAAAATATTTGTAATAATAAATTACGTTATGATTACATATGACAAACTACTAGAATAATTCCACAAAAAAAACATTTATATCATGGTAGAAAAACAACGTGATAATTCAGTAAGTTTAACATTATAATAATAAAGTCATTTTTAGAAAGTTATACAAATGAAGTAAAGTGGAAAAGTTTTGGTGGGAAAAAGTTTTTTGAAACTTTGAAATGTACGACATCATTTCAGTTGGTGTCGTAATCGTAATGATAATACCTTTAGCTATTTTAGCTTTAATTAAACAATAGTTTATAAAGTCGAAAAATTTCGATTTTTGATGTCTACACAAAATCTGTTTTTTTTTCTTTGCGAATTACTTAAATTTTTTATATAGTTGTTTTCTTATGAGGAACGCACGTCATGGATAATGGAATAAATTAAATATGTATTATAAGTATTTTAGAAATCTATCCTTTATAAAATTCCCTTCAAAGGTGTTTTCTTAATACCAAAGCCCAATAGAAGTATTTTTTAAACTCGAATATGGTGGTCACAAGTCAATAAAAACCATAATCGAAGAACACTTCCAAATTTAAAAAAAACTTTTTAATATGCAATAAATGTGTCACTTACTGGCTAGTATTGAAAGTGACAGCGAAAGTATATGGTAATTTTTAAATTTCTTTCATATTCTTAAAAGGATGGGTCACACCGTTCACACGTTATTGTAATGTGAAAATTTTGTTTTCACGGTATAATGACCGAAAAAGCTTTCTTAACGATGTCATTCAAAAATTCACTGGTGCAAGTACTCTATTTGCTGTCATATTTTACAAAAATCATTCACAAAATACACGTTTCTTTTTTGCCAATTTGAAAAAA
This sequence comes from Hyposmocoma kahamanoa, assembly GCF_003589595.1. Classification (NCBI taxonomy): domain Eukaryota; kingdom Metazoa; phylum Arthropoda; class Insecta; order Lepidoptera; family Cosmopterigidae; genus Hyposmocoma; species Hyposmocoma kahamanoa. The sequence goes on along the minus strand of NW_020653743.1, from coordinate 10,629,537 downwards.
ACCTTAATTCTGCGGTTAGATTTACGTTTCATTCTTTTCTGTAATAAGAAAATTCATTTTTTTTGAATTGTAAAAGTAAAGTTTGCGTTTCCTGCTCTATGACTGTCACTTTCATGTGCGTACGTGAGAAAATGGTTTCGTTGTAGAAAATTCATGAGATTTTTGTTGTTTTCGTTACGTCTAATTAGTTTTAACTTTGCACAATGCGTCATTCTTTGCACGTGTTGTTATAGGCCGCAGTTTCACTGAATTAGTGATTTTTGACGAGTCCGTGGGACATAAAAATGAACCTTATTTTTGTGAATTTTTTATTTTATTTTTTAGTAAGTTTTTTGGGATACGGGCCAAAAAGATTGGAAGTGAAACTATATTTTCGGATCAGTGAAGGTGCATTATGTAGAGCCTCTTGTAAAATAGGGAAAAATTAATCGAAAATTCTTATAAAGGCGGGCGAAGACATGGCGTAACAGCAGTGACGTACTACTTCGTATACTTTTCTCTACGATCAAAACCAGCTAGAGTACGGTGACTTTAGAGTAATTTACAAGGTTGTTGTACTTCATCATCATCATCATCTGACACTTTTTATATCTGCATTTGGTAGAAATATAGCCAGTTCAAACGTGCAAGCGTCCTCTCTAACGTCCCCTACCGTGGTTCCTGCGTTTTGCATCGGCTGGTACGCTAACGCTTTTTTCTTGTTACAGCGTAGAGTCAGCACCGTTTATAGTAATCTATTTAAGTATTTCTATTCGAAAGTAAAATCTGATGTATTATTAAAAGTTCGAACATAATTTGTTCATGACGTTAGTAATTGCGAGGTTCTTACTATTTTGCAAATAACCATTTGTGTATTACATCTTTATAACGCCATATGCACCAGCATGCCAATGTAAGAAAAACTGTGCATGTGTTTTTTATTCCCTCTCTATATTTGGGCTAGCACGACATTACTTACAACAAAGTTCTTTACTTACGAGCTTAACTACAAAGTTTAGTTTACTAGAACGGTTAACCAACCGTTAAGAAGGGTGATTCAAGGTTAGTATTACGCAACAACAGCGGACACTGCCCTATACAAAATATTTTTAACTGCCTCAATGGCCGAGCGGTTACCATGCCGGACTGCCACGCAGAGATCTCAGGTTCGATTCCCGGGTCGGGAGAAATATTTATATGGCCTACGTTTATTTCTCTCGTGAGTTTGGTTGTCCTATGTGTGTGTCCGTGGCATTCGCGATACAGGGTTTCCCTAGTGCGGGGTTATGTTGTGTGTGCGTTGTTTCAGTTCCTTTCATTCTATAGATAGATAAGGCCACATCTGCAAAATGACAATTTTTCAACAGAGATGTTTGACGATTCTACGAGTTTAATTAGTCGATAACTTTTTATGCTAATTAGGAGAATTCTAAAATTTCACATGTCGTCACCTTTCTTTCTCAAACTCGTATCATAAAGCACAAAGTTACTAAACTGCAAAATTGCATTGTACATAAATTTTGCAGGCTAATTTCTCATGACATTTCCTTCATATTTATACACTAGCTTTTGCGTATTCGTAAAGTAATGCATCCAAAATAACACCCTTGATAAGAAATTTAAAATAAATAGAAAGTTTTGCCATCTCCTAAATAATCACTCTTTATAAGATACAAGTTTGAGAAAGTAAGGCGTCGATATTTAAGTTTATTTTTAAAATACTAACAACCTCACATATATTAAGTACTAATATCATAAACAACTTTTTTCCCTTGACTTTTTGCAAAACATAATATAATTTTAGTTTTTGTTGTACTATCTGACACTTTTTAGGTTTGTATTTGGTAGAATAATTTCAAACGTGCAAGTATTCTCTTTTAAAAGCAGTGGAGCTCATTGTGAAAGAATTCGTCTAGGGAAGTACTGCCACCCTACCTATTTCTGCCGCCAAGCAGTAATGTTAGCATTACTGGTTTCCGGTTTTGAAGGGTAAAGGTGCTGGTGAAATTACAGGCACATGGGACTTGTCAATTTAAGTCTCAAGGTAACAGTCAGATCTCCCCTCAGATCTTTGCGATTTAAAGCTCTGAGTGGCACTGCAACTGTTATGAACAGGCATGTAAGACTTGTTCATCATTTGATATTATTAAAAAAAAAATCCTCCCATCCCCGTTCTACACAGAGTTGTTACTGTTTAAAGTGATCTATTTAATTCTATTTATTTTTGTATGAAAGTAAAGTCTAATGAATTATTAAAAGTCATGGAACAAAAGTTATTAAATATGATGCTAGTAATATATAGTCCTGTTAGATTGTTGTCTAATGTAGTTCGTATTATTTTTATAAGTTTCAAGTGATAAAAACACTTTTTTTTAACTTTGTTACATATACCACGAGTACGATATGACGTCTGCAAAAGATACATATTTCAACAAAATACGTTTTGCGGTTATAATTTAGGAATTTCCTTCTAGTTCCTTTACTATCGTCCATATATTTGTCATTGTTATTGTACTAGAGAGCTCTACACCTTTGTGACTTAAACCGAGTATAGTACAATTCACCTCTGTAGAACAGTTTTAATAATACTAGAGGCGGCTGAAAAGTTATAAACTATTTCCAATTTAAAAATAAGTCGTATTTGATCGACGTCATGTTATTTTTTATAAATACCAAGTGACAAAATACAAGGGCAAATTGGCAGTCCTCTAAGAACTTTGCGATTTAAAACTTTGAGCAACGCTGCAACTATCATGGGTAGGTGTGTCGCTCGCCGAGCACCACGCACACGAGTTGTTCGTCCGCCACTTTACTCGATTGAAACTAAAGTCATAAGTATATGCTAACAAGTGCTAACCGTTCTTCCACTGCTTTACCTACCAATAATGAAGTAGTGTTTAAGCGTAAATATTTTTTAAACAAATCAGACAGTTCGATTGGCCCTACATAATAATAAAACCGTGACAGACAAACGGATAGTCATAACGGGTTCTTTCGTATTATTTCAACGAACACTATGGTGCCACAAACTTATCTACAATAAAGCAAAAAGGAACTAACGGCATAACGTTGAAAAACGTCAAATATGTTGTCAGTGGTTGATTTTTAACACCGCTTCTTGATATTGTCAATCTCAGAACTATCACTTCATAGTAAAGTCATTTAAAAAAGCGCCCATAAAATAACTGATAACTCACGTATTTAAGTCGAATTTTTGCTCAACATGTTTCGAACCAATTGTCACCAACTCAGTAATCCGTTATTTTAATTAATGTAGGTATATTATAATAAAAAATAATTTACGACCTCGGTGGTGAAATGAATTGCACTGTGAACACTGGATGGAGCTCCTTGTGAAAGTTCGTACACGGAAGTACTGCCACGTTACCCTTTTCTGCCGCCAAGCGGTAGTGTGAGCGTTATCGCGTTCCGGTTTTGAAGGGTATGGGTGCTAGTGAAATTACAGGCAGGACTGTCAACTTATGTCTCAGGTTCACGGGCACAGTGGCAGTGCCCCTAAAATTTTTGCGATTGTAATTTTGTAAATCTGCTGTGTAATAAATTCAACAATCATACTGGTTTCATACCGCAGTATGATTTTATACTCTTCTCCCGAACATTTCAAAGCTCCATAATCACGGGATGACTTTTTTAAAATCAAGTAACGGAACGGACAAGGTGGTAAGTGACACGTTTAGCCATAATGATTGCAGTGCCACTGCGTCTGTCACCCTGAAACATAAAGTTGACAAAGTCCATGTGATTGTAGTTTCACCCGTACCCTTCAAAATCGAAACGCAGTAATGCTCACACTACTACTTGGAGGCTGAAATTGTCATGGTGGCAGTAGTACTTCCCTGGACGAACTCTTTGTCATGAAGCTCTACTGCTACTAAACTGGCAATTGACGTATCTGTCTAATCTCTTTCCTTTCCTATGACTACCTTTAAGAAGACTCTTTGCGACATTATCTTTGTTTTTTTTTCGTCCGGGTTAACACTTTTCTAGCAAGTGGCAGTAGTGTTTATGGAGCAGTAGATCTCCTCGTGAAAGTGTTGATCCCGGGAAGTACTGTCACCTTACAGTCAACAACCTCTTAAAGTCTTCAACCAGTTATGTCTAATATTACCACCTCAGTCAATTGTGATCATGGGACCTGTAAAGTGCTCGTAACATTGGTTTGTTTGAAAAAACAAACATACGCGATTTAAATCCGAAAAAATAGTTTCATTTCCTAAAAGTTATACCGTTATATGAAAACTGTAACTAGTTGTAGTCATACAGACAATCACGAAAGTCTTTAAATCTATCTGAATACTGTTTCTTAAGATCTAACAAAGACAAAGACAATGACAATGTAATCATATTCTAAACTAAGGGCCAACTAGACAACTAGGTCATGCTCAGTTTGCGGTCAAAACTAAAGTATATTAAATTCCCATTATGAAACACTGCCTATTGTGTACAATGTTCCCACACTTTTTAGGGCAAGTCAAAATATCTAATTTAAATAAATGTTGTTGTTACATTACTTGGTTGATTGGGTCCTTATGGAATTAGAAGAAACATTGCTTGAAAGAGTTTTAAATCAGGAAGAAATGTAGCTAAAATTGTGCGATAAAATCATGGATGCGTTTTTAGTTCGGCCGCGTACAATACAAAGTTCAAATATCGCGCTATAAATTTTGAACTCGTTCCGTTGAACCGGAAATATGTACGCGAAATTCAGCGTATCGTGTAAGTTGCTTTTCATACAAATAGTCAATTATTGAGAATGGAAACATATGTGCAGGAGTTCTTTAGTGTACATTTTTTTATTCAAAAAAACAGATATCAAAATAAGAAAAGATCAGCACTAGGATTTGTCAACAGACACTAAAGTACAAAAACTGAGATTTACGAAAGTTTTCGCTATGAAGTTCTAACCTAAAAAAATCCCGTTCTAAATTGTGTTTGGCTCAAAAGTTCGCATTATACTGGCAGCATTACCTTGCTGGTTGGCTATGGGCACGTCTACCAAAAACAGCGTTTCGAGAAAAGGCGCCAAAAAGGATTTTTCGACTTTTGTACGCTGTTGAACATCTACGACCCAAAAGCGTCGCTTTTGAATTAGTCCTGCTATATGTATAGACAGACATGGGAAATATAACTGAAGTTACGTGACATACGAACAATGCGTAATATACAATGTCCATATACGACACTTGCAATGTTTTAACTTAATCTAGTAACGCTGTGTATTCGAAATTCAGCTTATTAAAAGTTTTGTTCACGAAATGATTCTTTCTTTTGATTGAAATTGATTTAGTAGCTAAAGAAATTAGCGCAGTGTAGTGCATCTCCGGTCATTGCGATTTAAAGCTCTGAGGGGCACTGCAACTGTCACGGACAGTCGTGTCGTTTACCATTAGGCGCACGTCATTTAGTATCACAAAAAAGGTTCAATAAAAAAATTGTACGTTCCGAGACCACTATATTAAGTACAAGAATTTCAAAAATCGAACTTCAGGTATGCATGTTCGATGACTTTCTAGAATAGCGACTTACCTCAAGAACACTAAATTCTAACGCTCATTCAACAGAAATATTGGTGTCTTAATCAAAATAAAATTTATCACACTCAAAATACAGCTGTCAATAAATAAGCTATTTTAGTTTGGGAACAAGTTGTAATTAATTCATGATAAATCACTATCCGGTTTCGGAATTAGATGACCAGACACTACAACTCTACATTATATTTTGTTTCTTCTATTCCGCCAATTTTTGATGAAATCTCGTAAATTACCATTTATGGGAAACTGACAAAATAGATTTTAAAAAACGTACAACATCGTATCAGTCATATTTATTCGTTTTATTTTTGATTGGTGCTATGCTCCGTTATTTTTTAAATTTAAAAAAAAATAATAAAGAAAAAGGTTTACCCTTTTCTCTAGACAACCAATTAAAGTAAAGGCAAACATCATGACAATTGATGACAAATGACATTTAGAAATGACACGACAATGTGTTATTATTTTAAAGTTTCCGTAACATTCGCAACCTGTTTTTTTAAGTTTTTTATAGTGCAAGTTTTTTAAATAGATAGATTGAGTATAGAAAGATAGAAAGTTATCATTCATTTTTATAGCATACTACGAGTTAAAAAAAATTAAATAATTGCATAAATTCAAGTAATACGTGTGACAATTCCTTTTCAATGTAAAAATTACTTAACTTACAAAATAACGCCTAATAATACACAAAATTGCGTTTTATCTATTGCCAAAAAAAACGAAGTTTAAATATAGCTTACTAGTTTTATTTCTTTTTCATTTATTTTGTCACTTCTAGGACAGGAAGAAGAAGAAGAAGTATTATTTTTGTCACTTTCCCACAAATATTAAGTACTTTTCTAATTTATTAACTTTATTATTGAGGGTGTGATACAACACAATGGATTCTTTCCAAACAAGTGACAATCATAAGTATTTCAAAGCAAACATAACTAACAAATTCTTTCGTACAATAGCTAACAATCCAGAATTTACACTTTCACAATTGTCAATAATTTTGTCCGTCTACTACGTAGCCCGGAGCACTGTGCTATTGACGCGCCCAGTGGTGCCGTCACGCCGTGGGTGGGCAAAAAACGCGGTTTCACTCTCTACCAGATCTTTGACCGCGATTCTTTCATTCAATTTACTTTTGCATGCTTTTATATAGCGTTTAATGTTATTGCCTCGAACGTTTAGATGTATTCGAAAAAAGTTTAAAAAGTTTTGAATTCCGAATTACGGTTTCGCTCGATTTTCAAACACTTTCTCGGAAAATGATGTCATTAAATAAAAAAATACAATTAGTGGTGCTAATGTAACAAACGTTATACAGGGACAATTTTTTTTTCCACCACTGAGGCACATACTATACTATAGAGCTCCAACCGCTACGTTTTTGGCTTTTTTATTTTTATTCTGTTTTATTATTCTGTTGCTTCACTCGCATCAATTTTTTATATACCAGTTTAGACTTTTTACTTTTGACCTGGCCTTGCTTAAAGCTGACGAGTTACTTTCAGACTTTGAAATGAGACGACATTGACATATGACATCAACGTTTGTCATTTTTGACATGGTGATTCACTTTCACGAATTCCGAAACACCTGTTGGGCGTGGATCTAATGTTTGCGTTATAAATAATAAACGCAAAGAAATATATGTATAATAAATAAATAATTATTAATATTATGCGCACAAAGACATAAAAATGGGTAGAAACATAAATATATTAACATTAATTCTCTTTCACCACAATAGGTGTTGGCATTCGAATTTCGAAAGTGACCAAAAATTCGCGAACCACCATAATCGATTTCATGTACTTGACATTCACGGCGGATTCCTACTTAAAAACGAACGAAACTACACCTTATTGCAAGAGAAAAAGATATTATTACTTAATTCACGGATGACAGTGGTCTTGAAATTTTAAATTCAGAATTAGATATGCGACACAAATAGTGGAGGTGGTTTTGACTTCTAATTTAGATTTAGTTTGTGATTCGATTTTTAAAGTCGTATAACTTTCTTTTTATTTTCTTTAGCATTACAACCGATGTGTTTTCTATTGCATAGAAAACTATAGAATCATTTAAGTACAACGTTGCAATTACTTTGTGACAAGATGAAAGTGCAGAAACATAAAAGAACGAGATATTATAAAACGCTTTAGATTATTGAACACTTTCCTTACAGTTATTTAATGTACCTTTTAATATATTTTTTTATCAATGTCAGCAATACAAATCGATATCATCAACCCAAGAAAAAAGTCAATGGCTATACCCTATATTTTCTAAAATTACAAGACGAAAACGTAAATGTAAATTTGGAACACATTTCTACCACCTGTGGAGATATGGAATAGTATTCTGTGGTCCAGTACTTTCGTTAGAATTAAACTCATTCAAACAAAAAAAAACACGAAATATTCAATCTGTCAAAATTGAAAGTGGAAATTCCACAAAAGGTCCGCCATCTACAAATCGAGGTCGGGAGACAAAAAGCGCGCCAAACAAGTTCTTAATTCGAACTCGTGATGGTGACAGGTTGTTTTCTTTTCCCCTCGCGGCTATGGCCACTTGTTTCTTCAGCCAGTGTGAAATTAAAGTTTCAATTCAAATCTATTTAGTAAAGAAGTTGTTTAATGTTAATGGAAATGTAATACGGAAGTTTTTATTAAATTTGTTACAATTCAGTAATCCATTTAGTATTCCTCTGTCGAGAAAAACATATTCACGTAACTATTGAATGTCGGTGTTAGAGGCAAATTGAACACCAACAGAATTTAATTTCATCATCAAAATACACACTTAACGCTTTTAAATTGTTGCTTTTATGTTTTAAAAATGGGAATGGAGCAATTTTTTTTATTTTTCGTCCATTATTCATTGCAGAATTTCTGTGTTCTCTATTTTGTGTTAATAATTTCGTAAGTTTTACGCTGTTAACGCAGACCTTTCGCAAGATTAGTGTTTCTTAATTGTACTTTTTTTGTTTTTTACTCATTTAGCATCATCATCATCATCCCATTCGCTTCTGGGCATTCCTCTACACAGACGATTTGGTCTATAGTCAGTTGGATACTTTACCTATCGTTCAAGGATTGTGAACCTCAGACATGCAAATTAGAGAAAACATACTGGCAGCTTAGAAAAATAATGTTGCCGTATTAACTATATAGTGATCTCTGGTGTACAACATTTCACTTATATTTAGTCTCTACATATTTCTATTAATTTTCTATTATCAAAAATTTAAAAAAAATTATATAATTCACGTTGATAACCTCCTGAGTTAATCGATGAAGTCGATATTTTTAGACAATACTATTTTTTTTTTTTCATCAAAACTACCACCCCACTATACGTCAGTTTATTATCCTTAATTCAAAATCCGGCTAGCCAGACTGGCTCTACCAAATGTATTCGTCAATTATTGTATAAATTGGTTATATTATGAAATTTGCAGTAGCAACATCGATCTAAAATTAAACAATGGAATCGTTAAAAAAATTACAGGTTTTTGTGGACAGTTTTTACTCATTTTAGTTTTTTGTTTAAGTCACATTACATTTAGAGTTTCTTAATTCTTTGTTACATTTTTAAACTGATGACTTTATAGCCAATGTTTAATAATGGTAATAACAAATAAACAATTAAAAGTTGGTCTAAAAGATAACTGGGCCGGATGTATCTGTCTCATGTCAAGAGAGCTGTGAATACCACCAAACGGAAGCCGGAGATGTAGAAGGACAAGAAGGAGATAGGGTGACGAAATAGAAGCTCATATTAAGATATTGACCTGTAGCGGCGTTAAATCGCGATGAGTGGAGGAAGGGAAGACGAGCTTATTTTGTAATGGGAGTGAGAAGCAGGTGATGCCAACAGCAGTAATATTTTATTACTTCCGAAGAAAGTAAATACGTTTTTATTTTGTTTCACTCTGAATACGTAGGTAATCAACACGAACAGTTGTACAGATGTCAGTAAGACGACTTCCCACACGGAACAAGCCGTCAATGACCTTAAATCAACGGAAATAAACATCAAGATCATGCCATATTTGTCTCCACGCTTCAGGTCCTTTTCGTGTGAAATAATAATCTAGCAATTCGACCCTCCTTGCCATAACTAACTCATTTGCATATCGATAACTTTCGAGTATTGGCACCTAAAGTATTTTTTGCTAACAAAAATATAAATTACGCTGATTATGTTTCTTATTAAAACTGAACCTACATAAGGTATAAAAAACCGATTGGAGGGGCTGGTAGATCTTGTTTCGCTGGTACCAGATATGTTAATAACTCAATTTCGCTGAAAAGTTACGTAGCAGGAGTTTAGTACCGCGCGTCGACACTGTATGGCATTACTAGTATCCTCAAACACGCTATCAAAGTGTTCACATGAGATGTATATAAGGCATTCGACATTTGTACTATTTGAGTTTGACTGGAGTACCAATAAACAGTGATTTCAAGTAAAGTGGCTTCCCTTTCCTTTGTAATGCTCAATTCAAAGTGGTCCTTCGAGCCGGATACGACCAGCGACCTATGCCCATTGCAAGTCGATTACGTTAATTATGATAAAGAGGGCAGAATTATCGGCCAGACATTATTCACAATTACACTCAACCCTCTCTCACTAATAGTTAACCTCCACGGCAATCCTTTGTCCGATCTCACGCTCGAGCAGTGGACTATTCTGGACGCTAGTAAAAAAGAACTTAGGTCCGATTACAGTTGTCAAATTAGTTAACTAACTTTTCTAAATTGGTTCCAGTCTGGATGTTCTAGATAGCGCCTCCAGAGTTAAGCCCGGAGCCCATTGGCGGGGCAGCATGGCAAGGAATCTTTCGGCATTTCTACATACAAGCATATACTGACTTATCAACTTCTGTAGATATAAGTTAACAAGTCTCGTGTGCCTGTAATTTCACCAGCACGTTTACCCTTCAAAACACTGTTAAAATTATCGCTTGGCGGCAGAAATAGGTAAGGCAAATAGTGCAAAAACCAAGATTTTGGGTAAATAAAGCCTGCCGAAGTATCCTGGCGGCTGCCAGCTCGTAGTACTTCAAAACTTACCGCACTACGATAATTGAAATTTTAACTACTATGTCATACCACTAAGGTTAACTACTATTCATCATCGAAAAATTCCCTCCCGTGCCGTCCGATCAGTGAGCGTCGGGCTTCAATGTTCCTCTGGTACATATACTCCAACGGTTTCCTCAAATTGAGGCCAGGTAGTTGATACAAATGGTGATGGTTATCACACCTATTTCTCACTGGGGTAGACACAGACTATGGACCCTCTGCCGGCTACACTACTGCTACTTGGTATTTTTGATGGACTTTATTAAGGACATCCTCAATTTACTTGAGATATACACGTTGAGCTCAACCGACACCTTCGTCTCCATTCTTTTCAATATGGCCGAACCATAGAAGGGTTCCCTTTTCTATCCAAGCCACTGTATCATCTTTCACACCACTTCCAGTAACAAACATAGACCCAAAGTAAATGCGCTGTTACAATATCCAAGGATATAAGAATAAAACAATCGCTATAAATCTCAAACAGAATACAATACAATATCAATAATGGTCGTTTACTGGTGTACAATAAACGACCTCGACATGACCTTACTTTCCAGCTCTGGAAGTTTCCTGTTTCGGCGATTTTGATTTTTTTATGCTGGTAACAATGACCAATTTGGGGATCATTGAACTCGAAAAGAGAATTATTTTCGAAATTCAAATTCATATTCTTGCAATTCTAGTTCAGAAACCAATTACACTTTGTAAATGGAAATTTGTAAATTGAATAATGCATCAAAAATGTACCGTTTTTAATACTTAAACAATTTCGAATCGTATGAAACAAAACACCATGCCGTAATTGACGTGATGTTACCGTGTCCAACCGTTACCTCTCACGAATTAACATGTAACCAAAACTGTCATTACCACTGGGAATTTAAGTATTATGCCTATATTAGACAAAGTATCTGTAGAAGTGCTATAATTTTCTACGTACGTGTATAGGTACAGTGAGCTCTTGACATAGATAATTCAACCATTACGGCAGAAAAGTTATTTATTTCGGTTGAAAATTATTCCGTTAAAAAGTTGGTGTGTTCTGCGACCGCTCGTATCTATTCAAAATCTGACTGTTAAATTAAAAAGAAACACATTTTTATATTTCGACCGTGAATGCTATCGGTAGTGTTTCAAAAATCGAACCTGTAATTGTCACTGTTGTTAAATAATGGTGATAAGTCACTAATCAGTTTCGGAATTGGATTACTCCTGATATTACTACCCTATTGTGCGTTATATTTTGTTTCCTCTACGGATTTTCCTTTACAGATTTTTGAGGCTTCCAGGCGTGTAAGGTAAAACTTGCGATTAAAAATATGCAACAACGTGCAACACGTTTTGTAAACGCTGAAATAGTGATGTAGGTACTGTGACAGTTACGATATAAGTCGCTTCTGTTATGATTTTTTTATATTGATTCTGTCAGTTACACTAAAATATAATAAGCAATCAGCTAACGATAACTTATTCATTTAATTTGATGTAATTGGCGGGAAATGTCGACGCATACTTGTCCGTTATAATTTAAAATATCATTTGAAATAAAAAACCTTTTTTAGGTAAATATATTGCTTACGATAAGTTGGCAATCATAACTCGTTATTATAAAAACTAACAAGCAAATTACCGCCATAATTCAAACCAGTATTAATACCAATTTACAATCAAAATCTAGATTCCCTAATGACAACCTCTTCTTAAGTATGATCGTTGTGCAATTCATCACGCGCTGCCAATTTGAAATAGAAAGAAAAAAATCGAGCAATATATTTCACGCGAGATTCCTAGCGACACTTAAATGTAATGTTGCAATTTTGTCCCGTTCGACGCGTGCGCACCATCTGTCGTAGATGGACACTCCAGGATTTCTGTTACACCGACACGATGTGAAACACAGAAATGAGTTGCTTAAGTCACACCACTACTACGCAATCTTTTAATGACCCGTTGCCACAAACGCCACGCATGGTTGGCAAGTTGACGTTGAGTAAAGCTGCTATCTAATAGACAGTGTCGCTTTTGTCTTAATTTTATTGTCAGTGATTTCAGAATTCAAATTTGAACTAGCTTTTTTATTTTTTTCGTAGCAGTGTTGTGATAGAGTTCGTCCAGGGAAGTACTGCCACCTTACCTGTTTCTGCCGCCAAGCAGTAATGTGAGCATTACTGCATTCCGGTTTTAAAGGTAAGGGTGCTGGTAAAATTACAGGTACATCAGGCTTGACAACTTATGTCTCAATGTGACGGGAGCAATGGCAATGCCCCTCAGATCTTTGCGAATTAAAGCTCTGAGTGGCACTGCAATTGTTATGTACTGGCATGTCGCATACCACTCGGATCACGACGTGTCCGTCCCGACACTTGGTATTATAAAATAAACTGTATACATGATCGACGCCAACATATGACAGGATTCCGGATTGGTGGGGTACCCTACCAAAACAGAACAACAGGTTTGACCTTAGCAGCTTCTCAGAAATTTTATTTCTTGGCATGAAATGAAAGTATTTCTCGGATCTAAGTCGCATATATTTATTTTTTTCAAACAAACTAATGTATTAACGTTAACTGAAAATACAGAGGTTTGTATTAAAATTAAACATAGCTTGATCAATGATTCTACTATCTCAGTCAGCTGTGATCATGGAACCTCTAAAGGATCCGAAACGTCGGTTCGTTTGAAAAAATAAATATCCGCGATTCAGATTCGAAAAATAGTATTATTTTCTATGTGTAACAATCGCGAAATTCTAACAACTCGATACTTATTTATTTAATTTGTTTAAATTATTGTTTTTTTTTTAATTTTTTGCAGTTAAGTCATTGATCGTGGATTGGCTTCAGAATTTTTCCTTATTAACTCACATAACAAAAACAGTATTTCATCTTCTGAAGTAATCTTTTGTTAGGTATAAATTTAGTAGTTGTACGCAATGGACCAACGGCACACGTATGTATACTGAAAGTATCCCAGAAGCTAATCACCACCATCATGCGCGATGTATCTAGAAAAACAAAGTAATCTAGAAACCAATGCAGATGACCGAAATTACGCGTCGGTGTGACAGCAGGAAATAAACGGTAACTGTATCGGACAGTGCAGATATGTGCTGCATTTTGTATAGCAATTTCCTTTGAATTCATGTCATCTAAACGGTGGTGGTGCTCTTGAATCTAAAACTAATTTGTCATTTATGACTTGCTTGCGGTTTTGTATCTGGAAGAATGAAGAATCTTCTGTGTGAAAAAAACAGTTTGCATTTCGAAAGGCGTATTCGAAATTGTGTTCTTCCTGATTTCAAAATGGCCAAGGTAAAAACAACTATTTCTCGTGGAAAATGTAAAAAATTAAATTAAAAAAGAATTTAAAATGTAAGATCTGGCAGTATGGCTAATGTGCCTTAGCTTGTCCCGAAGCACGCAGAATATTACTACTGTGATCTTCCGCAAAAAGGCGGGTTTATGCAGTATATTACGTTTTAGTTTCTTAATTATTCGTTACATTTTTAAGCTGGTGCTCTATAGCCAATACTCGATTAATAAATAATAATAATAAAATTGTTCTTCCTGCAAAAAAATTGTTGGCAAAGAAGCAATAATAACGTACCGAAAAGAGGTAACACAAGAACCAAAGGCTCAAAATGTCTTACGACAGGCCTACGAACTTCGAACTAAACCTAACTAGAAATAATCTCGGAATGTTAAATACTGCCCTCGAAATAAAATTTTTTTATCAAAATTGAGTTACTTACATGTCCGGAATCAGGAAATAAAGGCCAATCTAACATTTTTTTCTGTGGATATGTCTCAATAGTTGTTGAATATACAGCAAGCGCAAAGGGCGTACCTGACTTCATTAATCGGATTTTTTTCAGACTATAAAAAGTCATATTTGGCATTTATTACATTTATTCAGTACAGAACATAAAAGTTCGTAATGTTAATTGGCATAAAAGAGTAAAATTTTAACTCTCATCATAGCAACACCGGTAATTTTTATTATGGTCAACACCGGTGGCCATTTTCCTCTCTCCTCCAAAAGTTGTACAAGTGTAGCGAAAATTTATTTCTATTTAATAAAAAACAATGTATCGAGTTCGTAGGTTTTCGCGATTGTTACACATAGGAAATGAAACTATTTTTCCGGATTTAAATCGCGTTTATTTGTTTTTTCAAACAAACCGACGACGTTTCGAGCCCTTTACAGGTCCCATGGTCACGTCGTCGGTTTGTTTGAAAAAACAAATATACGCGATTTAAATCCGGAAAAATAGTTTCATTTCCTAAAAAACAATATTTTAAAATTTCTTAGCCTTTTACTCAGCAACATTAAAAACACTAACAACAAAGGATTTTACTTAGTAATGTACGGAATTGTGCCCTTATAATGTAGTTAAATTACAATATGATAACACAAAAAGGAACAACTGAATACAATTGTGCCCTTTAGTTATATTCATGAGTCAAGTATTAAAAGTTACATTTAAAATTAGTTATGCCCTTTGTATGCAGTTATAATTTTTTTTCTACTAAGTTAAAAAGAAAATTAAGGTATTTTTAAAACAAGTAAACATTTATAACATAAATAAACTACAGAATATCAAACGTACAGTTTTCTTCTGAATAGTCTTTTTGCCAGAAAAACCTAAAAAATAATTAAACCCATTTATTTACGAATTTAGAATTTGCTGCTTGTATCTTTCATTCTTTCTAAGGCAGTATAGTAAAACCCGTATCCGTTCTCGCAAGATAAACTCGAAATAATATATATGTGAATCATACGCGATGAGTTTTTTTGGTGATACTGTGAAATGCCAGGGTCTATTACGGCCAAGGGCAATGTAGCATAATGAATATGCGCTTGTAATAATGGTCATAAAGTCAATCAATATATTTTTGCGTATGGTGTAAAGATTTTAACGACTTGTCTCGGCGGTTAACGATGTGTGTTGGCAACACAAATATTAAAATATTATTATGGCAATTCTGTCTCTCTTCCAACTTTGAATTTTCGTTTGTAATGTGTGTGCTCCCTACTAACTACAATGAATGTACAAAACAAGTGCAAAATAGCTTATTATTTATCAATACAACAGTCCACGTAAGACTTCCGATAATGTGGACGCCAAATAAGAAGTCCACGGTTTTAATTCCTAGCCGGACCGATTTGGGAAGATAAGGTTTGTTATTAATAATTATAACAAACTAGTGGAGCAATTTCACACAAAAAAAATGAATATCATGATAGTAAAACATCAGATTAAGATGAGAAATTGACATTACCTTTTATATTTTATTATCTGAATTATTATTATATTAATATTCATTAACGACAACACTAAAAAAAACGTAACGATAAAATTGTTATTACTCTAAAATTATGAATATTAAAAAACTTAAACAAAGTTAACGATTGTATAGGGGAAATTTTTATGAATGTTATACGATAAAACTCTAATTTACATTACCATGGTTAAAATATGTATTATGTCGTAAGTGTATTTTGGTACGCCCTTATAGAGTCTCACATGTAGTTCCTACCATAGTTCTAAGTTTGTGTACTATAACACTTAAGATATGTGAAATGCAAATAAATAAATAAATAAAATATTTAAAATTATAGACTAAGATTTGCTATATTTTTATTTTTATTGAATATCATGATATTTTCACCACGAAAAAATAAATAAATATCACGGTAGAAAATCGTGAAATTCAAAACTTCAATAACGAATAGTTTACTTGTTATGCAAGGCTGCAAAGTTATCGTTTTTTTTTTGGCGCGAGTGCTTGTATTGAAACTAGAGCAAGCGAAGGAGACTAAGATTACGTTTTCTTCTTCTTTGTATTATAATTTTATGTGGTTAATGAAATTATTTTAGTTCTTCGACGAATTAAAATACTTTAATAAGCAAAATTAGTTATTGTGGTCAATTTAATATGAACATAATAAGAATAAAATATACCAACGGTCTAAATTACATAAATAATGTGCGAGAAATCACGTAGTTGAACGTGTCATTATGATTTTTTTCATCGAAGGAAAAAGTTAGGTGTACCACAGTCCATCGTCAGGTTCTAATTTCAAAAACCTTTTTCACGTAAGCGTAGAAAAAGCGCTTTTGTGCGCAGATTTCTAATGAGAAAGAAAGCCTTACCGAGCTAGCGAGGTAACAAATACATTTATTTAATCAATATGTAAGTACTGCATTTGACAAAGGCTATTTCAATATAACACTAGAATATTGTGATGAAAATTTAAAAAAATATAAATTAAATTAAACTTTTCAAAGTACGTAACCGTGTCGGGTCAGGACCACGGCAGGTCTAATTCCGGCCTCCGTCCCGACCCGACACGTGTCTGACCCGCGCCCGCTCTCTGTGTATTACACGCTTTAGGTACAACTAAAATAATATGTGACAACCCTATGTTCCGAGTGAGGTGTAGGCATTGACACGTCGAACAGGCGTAATTTGCACTATTCGGTTATTATCTGTCTAATGACTGAGTTAAGGCCATTGCCCGCCCCCATATTCACCCTGTACTGCATCGAAGCGTCCATTGAACTACATCCAACATGTATATTGTACCAGGATTATTTCTCTCACCGATAATACCTGAATATAAGGGTTCTTATTTATTTCCCTAATCACGAATAAATATTAATCGTAAAGAACATCCTACAAAATAAACTACATTTAAACGCCTCAAGCAAAGGCGTTAAATTAACTATATACACCAATATGTATGGATAATTTGCTATATCATTCTCTACGCCTTGCAAGATAGGCCTTGATATTTAATATAGAGCGTTCGTGGACTTTAGTTAACACAATTCACTTTTACGAATTATTATTTATGTGAATATAACTTGATGGCATTTAGAAAGGATGGCACTAATGATAAAAGCATGCATAATCTCAAGAGATTGCGTGTGGGTCTCTTAATTAAGAAATCAAATATATCATTAGCTGCGGAGGTTACTTCAAACATGTCTTATCAAAATAAGGAACTACTAACTAAGAAAAAGTGTCTCCTAAGACACAGACATTTGTCTAGTCTACGAGCCAGAGTCCTTAGATTTGTTACGCCTTCTCTACCAGTTTGTTTTATTTTATTTTGTTAAAATTTCTAACCAGTAAATCTCTTCTATGTGCTATATATAAAGATAAGGAGTGTTTTTGAATAAAGATATTATTAGTACTGTAAAAGGTATAAAATGTGTAAGATATAAAACGTTTACAATAGCCTTGGACAAACAATGCGGGAATGCAAAGTATCAAGTAGAGCTCCTTGTGGAAGAGTTCGTTCAAGGAAGTACTGCCCCTTTACCTATTTCTGCCGCCAGGTAATAATGTGAGCATTACTGCGTTCTGATTTGGTGCTGGTGAAATTACAGGCACATGGGACTTGTGAACTTATGTCTCAGGGTGACGAGCCCGATGGCAGTGCCCCTCAGATCTCTGCAATTTAAAGCTCTGAGTGGTACTGCAACTGTTATGGACAGGCGTGTCGCTTACCATCAGGCGCACGCCTTGTTCGTCCCGCTACTTGGTATCATAAAAAAATGGAAGTTTCATTTCATTTGTGTCATTTGTAATACAATGAATGATTCTGTATGAAACCTATGGTATGTAATTTATGACATAAATAGAAATTCCTGAATAGTGCATTTCTTTCTCCCGACGGCAGTAAAGCACTCTCAGCTTTCTGGGTCTCTTTGTACGGCAGCACATTTTTTTAGAAAATATATTTATATATTTTGCAAAAGCCTCAACTTTGGTCCAATATAATAATGTATTTTACCCAAACGTAGATAGATAATGAAGGCTAAAAGATTTACAAACCATCTTTATATCTACCATTGCATAGTGTGTAGGATATATATTATAGCTTTTTTTCAACTTCATACCTGAAACAATGAAAAATACATTATTAAAGCACAACTTAAACTGAACATATAAATTTTATCTAACACTGTATAATGAACCAGTCTTATCAAGTCTTAAATCATACTGCCAAGCATAGATGCAATTACGGGGAAGAGGAGTCTTTGAACAGGTAGTTCATTAAACATTAATCGACCACTGTATCTTTCAATGACATGTAAAACTTTTCAATCATGCCAACTTTCCGGCCCTTTACAGGTCCCATCGTCTTTATGGCTCACGGACTGCATAGCACCCTTAAACAGCTCGAATGTTGGTTTGTTTGAAAAAGTAATATTCCTGAGTAGATACCGCCGCTCTATCGATTCTATGAAGCAGCACTCACGTCCCATAATTCAGGGCACGAAGAGTCAACGTAAACAAAGACACTGGAGATTTTTAGAGAGAGATGTACAACCACCACCATTAACCAGGCACCACAAATGTCTATAGATGACGGTTACCACTTTCCCTCGGATCTACCTGACCTGGTAATCATTCAGGTCGACTGGTGGTTTGAAAATCATAAAAATAACGTCTAGGCATTCAAATATGAACGTCGTCTATGTTGTGCCTAATAATTTTCATGAGTTGGACAAAAAACACAGTCCTGTATATAAGATGGGACCCTGAACTTTTTACCAAGGCTGACAATTTCGCCACTTTCCTATCACAGTATTATGACGTAACAACACAGGTAAATGTAGGTAACAGATCACTATTCCGTACAAAGAGCGAAGAGAATGTAGGTGTACGACTGGTAATGCATAACAATATGTCCTTTAGGGTCGAAGAAAGTGCGTTTGAGGGCACTGAACCAGGTTAGGTCCCTGAAGACTACTATGTATTTGCATTATTAGCACGTGATTGTATTGTATATTTAAATAACTAAACAATCCAAATCATTTTTGGATTTAAGTCTGTTACATTTTAAAGAAAAACGAATGTCATGAGTAAGAGAAAAGAATTACTTCAAAGACGAGAAGTTAAGGCCGTTAAAGTCAATTATTGTGGACATGGACAAATTTTCATTGGTAAAGCCACATGTCTAAAGAAACAAAACACTGGTACACATAAAATAACAGATAGTAAGAATTTAACAAATAAAGGTCATGATGATGATAGGGATGGTAAGTACGTGACGGGATTAAGCAACGAGGTAAGGGATGGAAGATATTTTTTATAATATCAAGTTATGGGACTTCTACAACTACTAGTTGAAGAAATGAGTACATGATATTGGCAAGAGGAAAATTGCAAGAATGATACTGAAGACGAAATTAACTATAACTAAAATAAATATCATATCAATCATCAACACAGCGCTGGGTTCGTTTTTCCTTGACCCTGGTCAAGTAAATGTATCAAAAAAAGTTATATAGGTCTGTACTAACCCAATTTCTGCAGGCTTAACCTTTGAACTTCTCAACAAATTAACGTTGCTCCAAGATTCGACCGTCAGTCACCGTGTGGCAATAATGTTCGCACAATATTTCATATGCGACGCAATCGCGTGCGTATCTACGATTAGTTTAGAAGCTTGCGGTTTAAGTTACTGACGTCTGTTCATTCAGCTTTGACAAGTTATTGTCCTTCCGCCTTTGACACAAGATTTCTCTTAAATTTCATTACATCAAAGTTCAAAAGAAAGGTAACATTTTAAAAGTGTTTACTGTGATTTTGCTACTTTGTAATAAATTCTTATTCGTAAAACGCTGTAGCGTTTTAACGTACCGAAGCACAGAATATATAAAAAAGACCAGTTACTTATATTATGCTACAGTCCATCTGCTACTTATTGAAGTTCTGTTTGTAACCTAAGTGCAATCATCTTCATGAATTTGTTAACAGCTTCTTTACGTGTCGCCGCTGTTTGCGAACATTTACCAATAACATTGGTTAAGTACTGTAGCCAAACTCACGAGAAATATAAATGTAGGCCATACATATATTTGTACTGTCTCCTGTGGCGTCTGCCACTCAGATGCTGGTCTCAGCATGTTAACTGTTTGGCCACTGAGGCAGAGAAATAATTACTAAACCGCATGTAGTTCGAAAAGACAAAATGGTGGCAATCGAACCCATCACTTTTCCAACATAATTATGAAACAAATGTCTAACCAGAACAACGAACAACTATACTGTTTCATTGTTGTAATATCCAGTTCAAATGCCCTTTCTTATCTGGGTAACAACGAAATCTACTTTTGGCAATGATTCCAGGTATGGAAGCATCTTCTTCCACCTTAAAACATCCCCTTAATAATAAACACACACGGCAATGCGTGTGTGCAGATCGGCCGTCGACATCACTCTCGTGCGCTGCCGAGCATGAAAATGATACATCAACGATATGTTTCATGTTACGTTGGTATTATTGTGATAGAACACGACGTCGAGACTGAACGTTGTAAACCACTTTTTCTGACTTTTATTTCATATAAAATGTTACGATATCACAGGTATGGATTTGTATACTCAAATTACGGTTTGATAATATGGGGAAACAGTACCCAGTTGAATGATCTACTTATTGTACAAAAAAGTGTGTCCGTGGGGCGCACTATAAGTTTCCGGAATGAATAAGAAAAAATACTATAAATGGTCAGAAATGAATTTATTGTTTGTCAAAATATTCTTTATTCCAGCAAACAAATGGTCGTGTACCAATCACTATTCACGGTAGAACGATTCTCCAAAGCAACAGTAGCCACGTATCCAGTTTTATTAAAAAAATAAGCAATCATTCGCTTAGAGGTAGTTTGCACGCGCGCCACTTCGGTTGGTTTCGGTTTATCTCGAAAGACCCATACGCTCGATTGCTGCTTTGTTTTGGGATCGTAACTGTAAATCCATGTTTCGTCACCTGTTACTATGTCCCACACCAAATCTGACGCCCCTACGTTGAATCTGGTAAGCATGGCCTTGCACCAAGTGACGCGATCCGTTTTTTGAGCCTCAGTCAAATTGTGTGAGATCCACCGAGAGCACCGCTTTTTCACACCCAAATGTTTGTGTGGTATTGGTTATATTTGACTCATGCCTATGCCTAAAGATGCCCGAATCTTTTGGTATGTCACATGCCTGTCTGTTTTGATCATACGGCGCAGAGCATCGATGTTTTTGTTGTTCACGGCAGTGGACGGGACCATCACGAAATTCGTCACTGAGATTCACACGACCGCGTTTGAATTCTGCAAACCAGCTATAAATAATCGTCTTGCATGGTGCTTCATCGCCAAAAGCAGTTTGAAGCCGAGCAAAGCTCCACTGAGCTGTTAAATTACACTTAAAGTCGTAGAAAATCATACTACGAAAATTTTCACGAGTGAAATCCATGGTAATGTAGACAACCAATTACTAAAATGATGCCACAATGTAAAAACAAGTGACAGTCAGATGAAACAAACTGTATTCTACAGCCAAAGAGTTCCATTTTCAAATGTTGTAATTACTTTTTTAATATTGTTTATGTAAGTGGCCAGTTCCGGAAACTTATAGTGCGCCCTATGTATCATCACGGATATCAAACAGATGGAATCTTGTCGACCACATTTAAAGAAAATACAAATATTAACTCGACCTTCTATGTATATATTTAAAATGGCTAAATTTATTAGAAAAAACAGTGATCTATTTATGAACCCACTTCTTTAAGACCGTCTAGATATAAGAATATATTAAGCTTTCCACAAAGTACATTAAGCATCTATCAGAATCAGTATTATAATGCAATAAAAATTCACAATAAACTACCCGAGTGCCTAAAAAGTTCGACAAATCACGGAACTTTCACTAAAAAATTTAAAGTATTGCTAATTGACAAATGCGGTTATAACTAAATTAATTTCACATTGACCAACTTACGTAGTTATTTAATGAAATTAAGTTGTTATGTTATTTTAATCTAAATTGCATTTTTTATTATTATATTTTGTAATGTGTAAAATAATGTAAACCTAAAAGTAGCGACTAAGTGCCATACCCCTAGGGGGTGTCATAGCAATAAGTACTTGCCTAATGGAACGTGTATTGTTGTGACTTTTTAAATAAATATAAAACTTAGTTCACATATTCGAAAGGAGTACGCTGAAATGAAAATACATACCCTACAGCAAATTTTCAGAATCTACATTGACCACTAAGTCATAATGACCTGTCTGTAAAAGAGGGCCATATCCAATGATCGGACTAATATGACCTACATGAACAACCTAATAGTGAACTGATAAAGTATTTCAGATACCAAATAATGTCAATTTGTGTCAGGGATCACTTGGCTTTTGCACTGTGCATTTGCATCATCCACTACCAGACTTGCTTACAGGTAGGTGTCATTGATTAAGATTTAAAAAAAGAAAGAGTCAATTCCATTGCTGAATATGTAAGTTCTCGGTCAACAGCAAAAATCATTAGCACAATCGAAACCACCTAAGTCAAAGTGTTACTTAAATAATTGTCAGTCCATTCATAAGTGGCGAAGCTACTTTCACTCAAAGGGCCGAGGTCGACCGGCGCGCGCAGTATCAGATGAGATGGATTCTTGAACACGCTGCCACTGCGTGAGAGAATGTACAAAGAGAGAATTACCCGCTATTCATTCTATTATTATTTATAGTGTCTAATATTAAAGTTTGTATACCCCAAAACATAGCAACTGCTATAAAAATGTTCTAAACTTGAGATGAAGATATCAGAAACTTTCCGTAGATTTGAGAATTCAAAAATGAATCGCAAGTTTGGTATACGACACACGTCAAGAAGAGAATAATTTATTGAGGTAGTCCTGGGAATCAAGTAAAGACCTTCTTGTTAACGTGTGAAGTAATACTTAGCTTGCACATGCTTTCAGATTTTTGCCTTGAAAAGTTATACAATTTTGGACATTACACATATCAAAAACATTGGTCATCACAGTCAAAAACATCGAGAGACACATGGAATTCTGTATATTTATATGCGTCGGTTTAATAACTAACGAGTTCATATCTAGAGAGGATCTGGCAATGTGAAGAAGAATCTTCCAAACAAACCAACGTTTCGGGCCATTTACAGATCCGATGATCACGGTTAAACATAGGAAATTTTGAAATACGAAAAAAAAACAATTTCATTTCCATTATGTAGCAATCACAGAAACCTAGGTACTCGATATTACCTTTGTTTGTTTTATGATCTATTAAGCACAATTTAGCTAATTAAAATGTAGCCGAGACAAGCTACGTGTCCCATCAAAAGTTGTCAAATTCTGAAACACATGTCTTCCCAGCTTCGTTTACTATAGATGGGCCTTACGCAAGTTAAAAGTAAAAAGTGCCAACAACAATCCAACAATTAACATTAACGACTGTTCACACAAAGAGAGAGAGTCGATGGACCATTGAAATTTCGCCCCTCTCATGAATTGCCACTTTCACTTGAACTTGCGATCGAATACGAGATTTTGATACGCGGTATCATGTAGTTTATTATGCACTTGATTTCAAAACAGGTTGCTGCTATATCTTTCCTGGATGATTTTAAAATAGTTTAGGGTGTAATCCTGAATTAGAACAAAAGCGTCTACCTGTGATTTTCTGCTTTCACCGACGCGTTACCAAGTGTAGTTGAAGCAAGTTCGTAATTTCAAATATCTGTTGTCGTAACAGTTAGTCGTTTTGTGGAACAACAATGAGATATCGTTTAGCTATATCGGTTACACATTACGTCGAAAAAACGTCTCAGTTTATCTAACTTAGCTTCCTAGAAGCCAGACATACTTACCTTTCCTTGACTGTTATAGTTCTATAGGTCTCCAAGTAAAATGGGTTTTGGATCTCTCATACACTCTGTTAGTGCATCAGAGGATAGTAATGCAATCGTACCTAGTATCAAGTTTGATCT
Organism: Hyposmocoma kahamanoa; assembly: GCF_003589595.1. Lineage (NCBI taxonomy): Eukaryota > Metazoa > Arthropoda > Insecta > Lepidoptera > Cosmopterigidae > Hyposmocoma > Hyposmocoma kahamanoa. The sequence goes on along the minus strand of NW_020653743.1, from coordinate 10,605,099 downwards.
TGATCTGAATATTAAATAATCGGCTGCGATTTATCAGTGAGAAACTGCTGTTAATAATATATTTTCTAAAACTTGTAATTTTCAACCAAAAAGGTCCCAAAGTGCTCATTTTTCATGACAACAAAAATTCTTTATATTTTGAAGATGATGCTCGGAGAAATATTGAATTCTTTGGATGAAAAAGTCATAATACAGATTATTATTTATTTATTTGCAAGACAAGTTCCATTAGGCAACTTATTACTATAAAACACCGTAGGGTTAAGTCGCTACTTTTCATGTTAACATTACTTTTCATATTCCAAATACAATAATAAAAAAGATAATTTGGATTATACTTATTACCGGTCAAATAGCGTATCAATGAGCCTTCGTCAAATACATAAAATAACATTAATTAAATAACTACGTAAGTTTGTCAATATAATATTTATTTAAACTATAATAACATTTCATCATCATCATCGACCCATTTACAGACTGCTGATTTAGGCCAGACTTCATTCGTTTTCCGAGGGTGAACCTTTTTGGACGTGTAGGTTTAATGTTTAGTGTACTTTGCGGAAGGTTTAACTTGTTTGTATCTGGAGTGTTTTAGAGAAGTGGGTATGGCATTACCAAATAATTCACTGTGTTTTCTAACAATTATTTCGGTCATCATCAAACTGCGAAATGACTAACGCGGCAACACGGTCTGATCTGGCCTCTCATGATTTCAACATTACACGTTCACTGAGAGCTAACTGAAAATACACCAATCTGGCAAATTGTCAAATTGCCTGTGAATAAGTAGAACAGATTGCCTGTGTTTAGATTAATATTTGACCGCAAGCGAGTGGTTTCCACCGAGACTATGTTTATGGAGCTTGTATTATCTTTAAGTGCAAAAGAAAGGACATTGGAAATATATTGAATATATTGACCGAACACCGCAGTGGTTGAGTGGTTTGCACACGGTTTTCATGGTATCGTCATCTCAATGTAGAAAAATTAACTTTTCTATATTGTCGCCAGTCAGAGTGTTTTTAGTACCATCGTTGTTTTCTATTTCCATAACACAAGTGCTTTAGTTATTGTAGGATCAGAGTAACGTACGTCACGTTGTCCAATATTAATTTATTTTATTTATATGTGAGCATTACTAGGTTCCGATTTTGAAGTGTAAGGTTACTGGTGAAATCAGAGGCACATGGAACTATGTCTCAAGGTGACTGGCGCAGTGGCAGTGCGATCTTTACGATTTAAAGAATGGCAACTGTCGTGGAAAGGCGTATCACCTGATATATCAGAATAGTAGATCGCGCTTTATGTTGCTCTTGCGCCAGTCGCACCCTGTCGTAGTACACCCTACAGTTGCTAAGTAACAGATACGTCACGAAGGTAGAAGTTATAATATTTTTTAAACCGACTTCAAAAAAAGGAGGAGGTTGTCAATTCGACTGTATATATTTTGGATGTGTAATTTTTTTGGATGTGTTTGTGAACCAATTTTGATGATTCTTTTTCTGTTGGAAAGAGGTTAGCCCGGTACTGGTCCCATTTAAATTTGAAGAACATATTCCACCTCTAAAGGTGGCAAATTAGGGGATAAATCCGGTTTCATCCACGTTCCGGTAACCGATTTCCGTAAAACTTGGCAAATAGATGTAATTTCACGAACTTTCGAGGTCTTTTTTTTATAAAAAGTTATGTTGTAAAAGTTTCAAGTCTGATCCCACATTTAAGTCAAACATTATTTCAGAATACGGCAATCAATTTTAAAGAAACAAACAATCACGTAATAAATAACAACATCCTTGGAACATAAAAACGTTCCCACACCAAATAAATATTATGTAATATATGAAAATACAACTAAGGATGATGCCATCGAAAAGGATTTTTGGTTGGGGCGGCGGTTTTTATTTAACTCACGTTTTGTTTTTATTGGTTTCTTAAAAAACGAGATAACGTCACCTTAAACTTTATGTTTATTTGGATTTAAAATTATTGATATAAAAATATCTAACCGGATCTTGGTACTGACAATATAACAATTTCTAAACTTTGAATTTAACTTTTTTTAATTTGACGCTATGTCGTCGTAATTCAGTTCAGCGTGTTCTAATGCACAATAAAAAGCGTCTATATTAGGCAATTGACTACAAAGTTCGAAAAGAATAACGGGATTCTTTTTTATGATATCAAACGACACGCCTATCCGTGACAGTTGCAGCTTTAAATCGCAAAGATCTGAGGGGCACCGCCTGTCGTGAGACGTACAAGTAAGTTGATAAGTCCCATGCGCCTGTAATTTTACCAGCACCCACATATTTCAAAATCGGAAGGCAGTAATGCTGACATTACTGCTTGACGCATAAATGGTAAGTTGGCAGTACTTCCCTGGACGAACTCTTTCACAAGAAACTGCTGAAGGAAAGAGATTTACAAATGTATGACAGTGTCATACTGTAGCAATTTTATATAGGACAGGTTTAACAGGTAGAAATATTTGTATGGCGTACATTTGTTTCTCTCATGAGTTTGGATGTTTTTTTTTTATGACATCAAGGACGGGACGAACAAGTCGTGCGCCTGATGATAAACTACTTGCATGTCCATAACAGTTACAGTGGCACTCAGAATAATTAATAATGTGTAATTTTACCAGCACCCTTACCCTTCAAAACCGGAACACAGTAATGCTGACATTACTGCTTGGCGGCAGAAATAGGTAAGGTGGCAGTACTACTCTGGACGGACTCGTACACAAGGAGCTCCACTGCTAATAAAAAATGTAAAAATGTAATTTATAGTTGTCTATTTGTGTGTCCATGGCACCAGCGATGCAAGTATACTCACAAACATTCAAATAGATCAATGTTAGTGTCGTCAATACAAGAAATTATAGATTTAGGCATTACTTTGCAGAAAATCATATTAATAAAAAGCAAATTACCTAGCTGCCCCGCGAACCCAATAGCAACTACGAGTACTGCACGATTTAACCTTCTCTGGGTTCGCGAATTAGCAAGTAATTTTCAAAAATTGCACAAGATGGCGGGTCGAAAAGTTACGTTTTCTTCTAAATCCTAACAAATATAGGCCACAAAGTTACGGTGTTAAGTTCAATGCCCTCGCAAATGTAAACCGTGCATGTGCGTGGTAAACAGTGCAAGGCGACCGTATGCTAATCTTGGGCTTTTCATTCCGCATTTGCAATTATTATTTAATCTGTGCCCTCGCATTTGAATGTCGAATGCCGTTACGAAAACGTAACAAATAGTATTACATATATTTCTTTTTCATGGCTAGAAACTCCTTGCTTATATGCTTGGTCATATACATCTACAAACAATGGTTTACCATCTCACAAACAATGAAATACGATTGTGGTCAAACTAGTAATTACAATTGTCCAGATTGTTGCAAATTGTACCGTAGGTACGTTGTTTACATAGCAGTATAAAAATTAAATAAAATAAAGTTTTGTACACTTTAGCGAAAGAACTAGAAATTGTTTAATACCTATCATATACAAACCATGACCTGTATGTTGGCGAAAATAATTTATCTAAACTAACTCATAACAAGACGACGAAAGAGAAATTATTATCACAAATCTCAGATACGTTAGTGTTGTATTTTGATTTAACTATGTTAAAGTGTATTGTATGAAATATATTTGTATGATATTTAGGATAGATAAGGTAGGCATATCATGGATAAGGTAGGCGTAGACATACAACGTGTAGATAGTTTCAGATATTTGGGCAGCTTAGTTACCAGACTCCAGGTGTACACTTGATATTGTTGCACGAATTGCTATGGCAAAAACAGATTTTAACCATAAAAAGCAACTGTTAAAATTACGCAGCTTGTCATGCAAGAACAAGAAACATCTAATTTGGAGTATTGTACTTTATGGGTGTGAAACATGGACACGGACGATAGGGAAAGACTAGAAGATTTTGAGATGTGGTGTTGAAGGAGAATGAAGGGCATATGTTGGATAGAAAAGAAAACCAATGAGGAAGTATTGACAACGGTAAATGAGAAAAGGACGATCCTGAATACTATAGAGCACAGACGCGGGAAAACGATTGGACATTTGATTCGACATGACAACTTATTGAGGACCATTTTGGAGGGAAAGATCGAGAGCAAGAGGTCGACCTAGGCGCAGTTACATAGACCAAATAAAGGAAAAGGCGGGTGTCGTGTCGTATAAGGAGGTTAAAGAGCTGGCTTATAAAAGAGATGACTGGAAGATGCTCCACCGACAAGAGTATAACTCTTAAAATTGATGATGATGAAGGTAGGCATAGGTAAATATGTTGCTAAACATGAGAGTGTGTCTCCGCCAATAAGCTCCTCTGCAGTTTGGCGGGCTTTGAATTTGTAGTTAAGTGTTATTTTTATATAATAAACGATTTATTTATTATTACTGTCGTTTTCAATGTGTGTTGATGTCAAAATAATATGAGAGAGAAAAATCCGTTATGCGATAATAATGTCCATTGTATAATAAAAACTGCTGCGTTATTTTTAAATGTCACTTCCTGGATGATGTCAGGTTAAGTCATAGGAAGTTACGAGACATAGGTCGTTCGTTAGCCTATTAGGTATAGATTGTAATTTGTTGTGAGAACATTTCATAATGCTATCTGAAATTATTTATTATGTACATGAACAAGAGGTGAAGTTTTTTGTAAAGAACTATATATACTCTGTCTTTTTCTTTTGCTATCTCCCTCACGCTATCCTTTTTTAATGTATGATAAGCTATGTTATGAGTACAGAGCTTTTAATAGCAGTTGCGAACAAATTTATCCAGGGAAATACTGCAACCATACCTATTTCTGCCGCCAAGCAGTAATGTGGACATTACTGCGTTCCGGTTTTGAAGGGTAAGGGTTCTGCTGAAATTACAGACACCTAGAACTTGTCAACGTATGTCTCAAGGTGACGGGCGCAGTGGTAATGTCCCTAAGGTCTAGCAGGTTCTTTGTAGTACTTAAAGAAGGAAATATCTACATATAAAATTATGTGCAAAGCTGTTTCCAGGACTTTATAATGATCGGGTAAAGTCAAAGTCAAAGAATCATTTATTCCATAGGTAAAATAAATTTACGCTTGAAAACGTCACATTTATGCTACTGCTCGTTCACTACGCTGACCTCCCTGAGAAAAACGAGCAAGAAACTCTAGGGATTGCTCTTTTCAAATAAACTTACATGCTATGGAATACACTTTGAATCAAATTTATGTGGAATATAGAGCCATGTAGTCTTTCCACCTATTCTTAAGACCCAAAATACTTCCCTGAGCGACCCCGAAAGTGATAGTTTGGGAATCGCTAGCGTGAGCACCAACTTTAACTTACTGAAATCCCCGAGAGATAGCTTTTAAAAATATTAAACTGCAATCCCCTCAGTCCCAAAGACTGGAGCTTATGTAGAAGTGCGGGTATTGAAACCGTATCAAAGGCCTTAGCTAGATCCAAAAATATGCTAAGGCACCGATACTGTTTATCCAAGCTGACAACCATGTGATTAACCAAATTATGGACTGCGTCAGAAGTGGATTTACCCCTTCGAAAACAGTACTGGTTGTCTGATAAAAGGTGGCCAGTTTCCAGATAATTAATTAACCTGTTGTTAAGAATGTGCTCAAGAATTTTTGATAAAGCTGGCAGGACTGAGATGGGCCTATAGTTGTTGAGACGGTTTCTATCCTCCGCTTTGTAAATTGGATGTACAACAGCCCGTTTAAATTGATCAGGAAAGATTCCTGTAGAAATGCTTAAATTACAAATATAAGTGAGCGGTGATATAATAAGGTGTTTGTATCTTCTTAAAAAATTCCCAGAAATGTCATCCCATCCAGTTGCCCAATCTGCTTTTAGACCGTTAATTAATTGCTCCACTTCTCGTTCATTCGTCTCCAGGAGAACAAGACATTTTTCATTATGTCGCCCAGTTAAGTAAGAATTAGGATTGGAACACGAGCCTTGCATGATGGAGTGTGCTAGATTAGGACCGGCATTCACAAAGAAGAAATGGTTGACCATATTCAAAGAGTCCTGAGGTGTACTTACCACGTGTAAGAGCGTGTAACCACGTGTAATGATAATCTTAGTATATGCTCCGGAATCTTATTGTAAAAACGTATATAGTTCTCCATAAGAGAGTCGTTTACCTTACTTAAATGAAATCGTGATACCATGGATTTGGACTTGGCTCTAAGGATAATATTATGGATATCGTCTTTCTTATTGAAATTATGTATGTTTTTTAGTACTTTTTATGTTAAAGTACTTGTTATGACGTAACAAATTAACACATTCTTTAGACAATATCCTTAGGTGTACCGCATATTTTCCGTAAGACCGTTGTTATAGTAAATACCTAAACCATTTGATCTAGCAAAATAGCTTCTCCTGTTTATCCTCCGGTGACGCCTTAAAAGTGAGATCCAATACCGGATTCACCCCCTAATTTGCCAGCCTTAGAGGTGGTAGAGTTCTTTTAAATTTCAATGGGACCTTTAGGAGGTGCCCCCTTTCCAACAAAAAAGGATCATCGAAATCGGTTCACAAATGTCTGAGTACATAATACTCATAAAAAAACAGACGAATTGGGAACCTCCTCGTTTTTGCATCGGTTAAAACAATAGTTAAAATGTAACAGTTAAATGTAAACGTAATAGTTTTGTAAGATTTTCGAAATGATATTCACGTAGGCTGATCAAGATTAGCCTAGTTAAAATTCTTTTCAATTGCAATAGAATAACTTATATCAAACGGTTTTATTCGCGACTCACGCCTCTAAGACACAAAATTATACCTTAAAACGCTTGTGTAGTGATCAAAATTAAGTTTAATCAGCATGTAGAACTTAGCATGTATTATATAACAAAAGTATTAAAGTATGTAACAAAAGTTATTATACTTTGGAATATTAGACAAGTCTCCGACAACTATACAAATTAAAAAAAAGTTCTATACTACATTTCTTGTTGTAATGTATACATATGTATATAATAGTGGCAAATCGATTTCGATACCTTTGGCGAAGTTGTTTTAAGCCACAAAATAGCATATTTTACTTTTTAACTTAAATATATTCGTTTTACGTATATTATAGGTTCCATCTTTTAAAAGTAAATAAATTAAAAATTTAAAAAAAAAAAAAGAAAAGAAAACTGCAGGGCTAAAAAGGCCGCGTTGGCAGAATCATTAATACGATTAACTGACAATTCATATTATGAATTTTCAGACCAAACAAAATACGCAATACATCTATTTGACAGTGTTCCATAGAACACTGTCAAAAACAAGGTCTCCAATTGTTTGGAAATTCATAGTATGAATTGTCAATTAATCATATGATTCTGCCAATGCGGCCTTTTTAGCCCTGCAGTATTTTTTTGGAATCTATAATACATACATAGTAAGTTAAAAAGAAAATAAATGCTATTTTATGGCTTTCAACAACTTACGTGAGGGATATCGGTTTTAGGTTTTCGCACGTAATTTTATTAACAGAATTGGTATGAGTAACAGTGGTAAGTAGTTGTTCATAGGAAATGTAGTAATGTCTTCGGAGCTAAATCGCTTCATATTTGTTTTTTCAAACAAACCAACCGTTACAGACCCTTTACATTTCCACAATGTTCACGGCTGACTGAGAAGGCAGTCATCTACCAGTTATGTCTAATGTTAATGCAAACCACCTTGTTTTTTCTTTTTTTTTCATATATAATTATATAACGCGACAATGCATTTGTGAACCGATTTTGATGATTCTTTTTTGTGTTGGAAAGAACCATGTTTCCAACAAAATATTACACCTCTAAGGGTGGCAAATTAAGGGATGAATCCGGTTTCGCGCTCTTTCCGGTGACCGATTTCAATAAAACTTGACAAAAAAATGTAATTCCAAGAAGTTTTGAGGTCGATTGTTTTAGTAATCTGTACTGAGATTATATATTTCCACTGTGCCTCCAAGTCACCACAGTCCCACAAAATATTTTTTATAATAATAATAATTAAGATAAGCACAAAATGGACTTTGAAGAAAACAACAACGCCCAAAAAAGGCATTAACCTCATTTACTTCTATACAAATTTCCATACTAATATAGACCTGTCCATATAAAAGTAATACAAATAACTGTTACCCTTGTGCGACGCCTTCTATTTTAATTGGACGGTTTAGTCAGTTAGTCAAATTAGTCACCAACACGTACCCTTGGTATAATAAAGCCACATTTCGCACACCAGCTGCAACAGTGTCACAAATCAAAAATCGTCATTTTATGGATATTGTTTCGATAAAAAATTTAAAAAATATGGCAACATTCCACTCAATCTGATGTTACGTAAGTTACTTGACGACGGATCAGTGCCTCTGCCACGAGATTACTATGACAGCTGTCGCTAGCGACCGCGTAAATTACTTCGCAATTTTGTATGATAAACTATACAGCGCCTCTAGCGGTCAAAAGAAGAAACAATACTTTGTATACAAACATTTTACGCAATCGCTAGCGATAACTGACCCTATAATCTCACGGTAGAGGCACTGAAGGGCATTTATTCGAAAATGTAACCGAGATACATATAATTATTAACTAGCCACTATTGCTATTTTTTGAGTTGTGGCGGTGTTGAAGCCGGTATGCATTGTGATCATAGTCAAAGGTGCTTTTATTACTTGATAGTCATCAAAATAATATGAACTAGTATTAAATAGCTAGTCTATATATAACCCAACTGCCGGTCACAGGTCTCCTCCCCCTATGCGGATTGGGAAAGTCACACACACTTCATTAAATAGCTTTTCAGATATGTGCAGGTTTCTTCACGATATTTTCCTTCATCGAAAAGCTCATAGTGAAGAAAACTTCAGATATATAAACTCGGATTCGAATCCACGGCCCTCTGATTGAGAGGCGATAAGTCAGACATCAGGCTACCACGGCTTTTTCTTGGACAATTATAACTCTCCTAGATAAAAAAACATATCAATTAATTTCGTTCCTAGAATCTTTAAACCTCCTGAAAAGTTGTAATTTTACAGATGTGCCTTATTACACCGAGAGTGCAAACAAAATGATACCGAAATTTCTACGCGATCACGTCACATCTAAGAAGATTAGCAGGTCAGTATCCGCCTTCAAAAAGCTCTATGACTCCCAAAAATCATAAACACAAGTTTTCTATTTCAGTCGAGTGGTATCATAGAACATAATCACACTGGTATGTTGTACATGCGACTTGTAATCGTATAAACTAACGGTGATCTACTTTTAAGCACCATAAGGTTCTTTGTGAACACCGCACTAGGGATGCTGTGATTTGATCGTCTTTTATCGATGTCGATAAATGTAACAATTGCCACTTGTTTATGTACTTGACATATACGACATGAATATTTGATTTAATTTGTTTACTAATAAAAGTAGTATCCTTTTTCTTCTTCAATAATGCCATCGTGCTAAAGGATTTGCCATATTTGGTACTCGCCGATTGTTTGTCGTGCGGGGAGGCTCCTTTCGTGCATCCACGTGCACGAAATATATAAATAATCTATATACTATAGATCTGTTCTATATGGAAATCACGAAATAAACCAAGAGGTACATATGATTAAATTTCATTCAACAATGAGTGCAATACATGATTTACATGTAAAAACTTTAAATAAAAAGTAAAAAGCCATATAGAGTCGAATAAACTTTTGTTTTTGTTTTAGACCCAAAGTGACGTGGCGAACAAGTCGTGCACCTCGTGGTAAGCGACACGCCTATCCATAACATTTGCAGTGCCACTCAGAGCTTTAAATCGCAAAGATCTTAGGGTCATTGCCACTGCACCCGTCACCCTGAAACATAAGTTGACAAGTCCCATGTGCCCGGTAATTTCACCAGCACCCTTACCCTTCCAAACTGGAACGCAGTAATGCTAACATTACTGCTTGGCAGCAGAAATAGGTAAGATGGCAGTACTTCCCTGGACGAACTCGTTCACAAGGAGCTTTACTGCTGCTAAACATTACATTAAATTGGAGATATACAATGTTAAATGAGCCTTTAATTAAATTTTTATGAAAAATTGTCAATACGTCTTTATTTTTACGTCTCTATCTATTTTAACAGAGGCCTTGTAACGTTCGTGACCATTTTCACTTTCGTTATTTGCATTTTTTGCTACCTAACAATAAAATTATTCGTGAAGGAATCGTATTACTTAGTTTTTGCTTCTGCTTAGGAATTTTTTAACTGTATTTATAAGAACGCTCAGCAGCGGGATACAATAGAGGTATAATTTAAAAAAAGAACAAAGTGATATTTTTGGTGCCTTTCAAAACTTCATAACAAGTAAACGTTGTTTAAATTGTTTGGCCATATTCCATGTTTTAATGATAGCTATGGAAAGTAAACGAAGTAAGACCATTAAAATCTTTTTTTTTTTTTTTATTTAGTACCACTTTACACACTTGTATGATATTTTATATTAGACGTATCCATAAAATTCCATTAGGAATGTAACATTAAGATTAGAATAAATAACGAGGTTGAAGGAGAGGAATGAGTGAGTTAGAGAATGAAGAGGAAGAATGGTGGCGGATGAAAAGCAATTAGACAGAAAGAGGATTTTTTTTTAATGTTTTTGAAATTTATTACCAAGAAAAATTTTCCCATTATACATACACACACTTATATGCTATCACGCCTGTTTAGCGCTAAGGTATGTAGAAATGTCGATGTTTTTGTAAATTTATCGATAAACATCAAACACATCTCTAGCAAGTTCTCAAGAACAATAGAAGATCGTAGGCGCCGTTCCGTGGCGTCGGCGCATCCCAACTATGTTATCGATCGATTGAGAACCATTGTTTAATGCCACTTTGGGATACCAATACCTACGTATTTCAGAAGTAAGTAAAATCTTTTTTTAAAACAATTTAAGTTTTTTTTATTTGCGAAGATGACAGATTTCTGGTAACTGTGGAATATATTTTCTATTCAAAAAATAATTCGGAAACGAGATTCAGAAATGTTTTATTTAGAAAAATATACTTCATATTAATATGTATGTATGCATAGATCATGGTTATATAGTTAAGACCCAATCAAGCTTGACATTTTGAACTTCGATCCGTTTTTACCTCTAGCGGCATTAAGTTCAATTTAAATCTTAAGTGTCAAGTTTCTATCTAATCATTCTAAATACATCAATCAATTTTTTAAATGTCAGAGCGCAACTATAATTTTACGCGTAATTATTATTTAGGAAAAAACATCGATCGCACGTTTCTTACGTATTTGTAACTTGGTTTTTCGGGAACTTTACATATGATACATGAATTAACTTTATATATATTTTCTAAGCTTTAATTTACAAAGAATATCAAGAAAAAGGCGGCGTGTATTATTAACTACAGCTTTGTGATGGCGATGGGTTCGTTCTTACATATCGCGACCATTCGTGCCATTGTCGAATAATAGAAGGGACAAGGCTCTAGAACAAGCGTAGGACAAGCAATCAGTCATGATACATGGAGTCTTTAGCAATGTTTTATGGCCCAAGAACTCGACTAAAGCTAATGAAAAAATTTTGAAATGAACTGGAAGATTTAAAAAATCAAATTCATTTTCTTTCCCACTTCCCTTTCGTTGAACATGACAAGTGTCAACCACAATCAAGTTTTAATACTAAAAAACTAACTAATGCGTCTTATATTAAAAATACAAACACAAACACAAATTACGTTAACATTACGATACCTCCAGTGAACACTACAGCAACATAATTTTTGGATCTGTCATATTTTTATTTTGTTTTCTGTTTCTTTTTTTTCACATAATGAGTTTTCTGTTTTTTTTTTTAATTTAGTTTTTTGTTTCTTTTTTTCCACAAAATTCTGGGCGCAATTATACTTCTCGAATTTTCTCTTATATTTATAAACAGCCATATTTGTTTACAAAAATAACAGAAACTGACAAAAACATAAAGTTGGCGTAGTGTACATTGGACGTAACGATTGAACAAGTTTGATGACATTGGTGGTTACTGCGGGCGCTAGACGAGAAGATACTGGGTTCGGTTTCCGGTAGGACCGATTTATGAAATGAACTTTTCTAAATTGGTTCTGGTCTGAATGTTCCGGGAAGTGTCTATGAAGAAATTATTCTATATTGTTGTTGTTTCCGATTTCCATAACACAAGTGCTTTAGTTAATTACTTTGGGATCAGAGCGACGTACGTGAAGTTGTCTAATTTTAATTAATTTATTTACACTTTTAACTGCATTACCGAGTAGTTGAGCGAAAAAAATATTCATTTCAAAAAGTACATTACAGTCAAATAAGCTAACAGCGTAATCGTCAACTTCCACAAACCTCGAATAGCTTCAAAGTTTGTACTTTATAATATGGCCTTGTACAATAATTTGGTATATAACAAAAGTCTCATAAATCACAAATCACATGCGCATCCTACCAATTGACAGACGTTATGTGGTACGCGCGCATTCACACGACACATTATGGTTGAAAAAAGTAAATACTAGTGTTTGTGCTGTTACAGATCACATTGAAAATTTAATTGTCGATTGATAGATAGATTGATGATTGAAGAAGGTCTCTGGAAATTATAAGTTATTGAACGAGTTTTATTAGCATTTCTTAATTACCGACAAGTATACAAACCTTTTTTTTGAATTGCAAAAAAAATTGGCAAAAGGTTTAATTTTCAATAGATAATATTAACCGTTTGAATACACGTAGCTTTTGCGCACAGTACCAAGCAGCATTTGTGTTTTTTTTATTTAGGTTTTAGTTTTGTTGTTATTGAGACCACTGCTGCACTGCATATGTAGAGATTAAAATGTGAAATATATATTGTTATCAGATTGATATTCGAAAAATCTTTAAAATTTTTTTTTCTATTTGTAGCGCTGATGGCACACATGCGTGTATGATGATTCTCACTGATATTACTACAATGGAGGAACACCAATGGTATCCTGAGGACATCCTTTATATGGCCATCAAATTCCCCGAGCTCGCATTAGGCTACTTTTCCACCAGAGACGTGAGAGGTAGCGAACCAATGTGCGAGGAAAAATCCACCAATAGGATTACTCACATTTTCCTAGGCTCGCTTAGCGCAGCTCCGGTAGAAAAGGCTTAGCGGAGTTAAGTATTTGTACATACAAAATACCGAGAAATGTATGCGAGAGATGTGTGCGAGGGATGCGAGCGAGGAATGTGTGCAAAACGGTGTAGGAAACTAGAGCTACTGAAAGTATGATACTAACTGACACAGCCACATCGCCACCGCTCACCCCACCACACCTTATCCCGCCCGTACATAGCTGAAAACAGTTAATAACGCATCCTCCCACATCTTTGGTGAAAATATCACACAGTTTCACAGCGCCGCTACTCGCATCCTCACACCGCCTCACTACCTCGCACATCGCTGGTGGAAAGGCAACCTTAAAACCGTAAAAGTTTCCTGCGCATCACAAAGGCTACGTGAGGCTACCATCCAACTCTCCCTAGGTGTGCACAACCACCTGGTTTCATCATACCTCAAGAGCAACTACCACCAGGTTGCGATCTGTGGTGACCCGTGTGGAAGTCCTTAAATCGACTTCGTACTCAGGTAAGACGCTGCAGAGACAAGATGTGTAAATAGGGTTTCAGGAATGATAGTCTAACTCAATATGACTGTAGTGTCCCAACACAGACCATGCAGCACTTACTATTGTGTCCCTTACGCCCTAATAAATACCTGTACGAGGGAAGATCTCTACACGGGCACGGACAGTGCAGTCAAGATTATGTTATGTTATTTAGGGTCAATAAAGTCTTAAAACAAAAGAAGTATCGACACGATAAGAAATATCCTGAGGATGATTGCTGAAAGACTGCACTCCGTTATATTCTGCAAGTTCCCGTTGACATATTGTTAATTAATTTAAATTTAATTCTTCTTATTTAAGAGCTATGCTCTTGGACCGGCAAGTACAAGAAGTTTTTTATAGTATCAAGTGACAGGACGAACAAGTCGTGCGCCTGGTGTTGGTGCCACTCAGAGCTTTAAATCGCTGAGGGGCATCCTGTATAAGTTGACATGTCCCATGTGTCTGTAATTTCTACTACCACATCTATTGTTACTTGAAATAAATGTACCTATTATTAGGAACCCTACCATCAGTACTAACACATCACTTCAATTGAAAAATTCTGTGTCTAGTGAACTTTCATATTAAGCTATCAGCGTTTATGGAACCATCATTCAACATCTGTAGTACTCGGACATATTTCAAAATGAATTAGACTTCTGCAGCACCTATGCTACCCTTTCCGATCAATCGGCCTAATCGACAGGAGGGTCAATAAGTGCGGAGCCGACTTAACAGCGGGATACCTCACGACTTTTTCTTTTACAGTTAGAGAATCGTATTGTTACTACACATTCACAAAATAACTTAGAAATAAGGTCAAAACTACATTCCAGTGCACATCATGCTTAAATCAAACTTTACTCTTTGAACGAGGAAAAAATAAAAATAGATATTATTTTTTCGTATGAAAATTTCAGTTTTTTTTTAAATGTACCCTCGTACCCTCTCGGTCCAAACGTTTACTTTAAAAAACGAAAACACCACAATATCCAAATTTTTATTGAATTGATATTCAATTATATTTTGTGAAATTACTCCACTAGTTTGTTATAATTATTGAAACAAAGATCGAAACTTTCTTCCGTCTTCTAGCATACCGTGCTAGAAGACGTCGGTCGAATCCGGCCGGATCGAAGGAATTTTTTCTGAGTGTTCGATCTTTGTATTAATAATTACCACAATATCTAGTTATTTTTTTATTAAGAATTTTTAAACTATGAATTTTCGAAAATCTGTCTATTTAGGAGGTTAGATTTGAAATTTTGAATCCGTTTTTTTTTTCAACAAGTGGTATTAACCCGAAACGCGTTCACCCGAGACACCCGATGTCCCTAATGATTTTGGTAAAAAAAATAAAATACATTTTTTTTAAATGTGTGACACCGTGTGTCTTTAGGATGCGTGATGAATTAAAGCCTATTCTTATATTGTTCTACACACGATATTTTTTTTAATAATTATTATTAAAAAAAAGATCAAGAGGCGGGACAAACAAGTCGTGCGCCTGATAATAAGCTACACGCCTGTCCATAACAGTTGCCGTGCCATTCAGACCTTTAAATCGCAAAGATTCCCCCAGTCCCATTTGCCTGTAATTTGACCAGCACTCTTACCCTTAAAAACCGGAATGCAGTAATGCTGACATTACTGCTTGGCGGCATGAAATAAGTAAGGTGGCAGGACTTCCCTGGATGAACATTTTCACAAGGAGCTCTACAGCTACTAAAATATTAGATATTCTAAACATGGCTACCACCGGGATTCAAACTAAGTACATCTCTCTTGAGAAATGACATGACGGTAAAAGCTTGACAAATAAACAACCCACACAGCAAAGCGATGTTAACAGCAATAAATAAACCTGATAACAAGTTACTGATAACGCAATAACTCATACAGGGTGCCCCAGTTACATGGCAACAGGTTTATTTTTAGTCTATCTAGTCCATCTTAACGCAACTTTAGCTTAACGTAACTTAGTTCAGCTTACAAGGGTATAAGTTTAACTAGGCTGATTTTATTAGTCAATGCCGGATGACTATGTACTTAAGTAATTAGATTTAGTGTTTATCAGCACTTTACTAATTTTACTAAACATTTGAAATAAAGCTGTCAATTGAAACTTAAATTCGTCTAAAACAATTAAAAGTGCTATAATTGTTTAAAAAAGACCGAACACTTAGAAAAAATTCACTTCGATCCGGTTGGATTCGAACCAACGTCTCCCAGCAAACCGAGGCAGACGCCATGCCAAGTAAGCCACGGGACGAAACTTCACAAAAAATAATTGAATATATAAATAAATAAATAAATATCATGGTGATGACATTCAGTATAACTTAATTACAATGAAATACTGGAACGTGTCCGGTATTAGCAACAGAGAGCGGTGTTGATGAGTGCCCCTGCAGATTAACTGAACCTCCTTGGGTGCTTTGAATTGTATACTAGCAACCCCTAACATCCGTAGGTGCTATAAATAGTATAGTAGGCTCCCATAAGGAACAGGCAAATAGACTGTTGACATTTAATCAGCTCTCCATCTGTATACTCTAGGTTACGATGGAACTGCCATATACAATGCATATAAGCTCCTCAATAAATAGAGATTAAAAAAGTTCTTAAAGACATTGTAATTAGGTTGTTTTTGGTTTTATTTTTGTAAACTGAAACCAACAATCACACACACACACACACACACACGCGCGCGCGCACGCACACGCACGCACACACACACACACACACACACACACACACACACACACTCTCACACTCACTCACACACACACACACACACACACACACACACACACACACACACACACAC
>NW_020653743.1:10511959-10588577 GCF_003589595.1 Hyposmocoma kahamanoa | reverse complement strand
TACTAGAGACGCCATGTTACATAATAGAGCTATAATGATAGTGGATGTAATGCAATTGGGTGCAAAATTATTAGGCGTATAATAAGCACGTAATAAAATTTTAGTGAATTGTTGTGCTTACGCCTGCAACAGTTTCTGGAATATTAGATCCCACTGTAGAACACATGGCTCTTTTAACTGGAGGACTTTACAGGTTATCTTATTGATACCAAATGACGGGACGAACAAGTCGTGGGCCTGGTGATAAGCGACGCGCCTGTACATAACAGTTGCAGTGTCACTCAGAGCATTAAAACGCAAAGATTTGACGGGCACTGCCTCTGCGCCCGTCATTCTGAGAGATAATTTAACAAGTCCCTTGTGCTTGTAATTTCACCAGCACCCTTACCCTGCAAAACCGGAACGCAATAATGCGCACATTACTGCTTGGCGGCAGAAATAGGTATGGTCCGTACTTTCCTTAGTAATTTCAGAGGATCAAAGTTACTACCTTCATGGGTAAAGAAGCCATTAAATATCTGGCAGGCTTTAAGAAAACACCCTGTTATTTATCTTCAGCTTTAACAAATACGAATCTTGAATAAATAAATTAATAAACGAGTTAAACCCAAAACTAAAACGTTATAGTTAAAACGATTTAAAATAAGTCAAATAATCCTTATTTCATAGGTAAGCAAATTACACTTGAAATCATCATTATTTGATTAAACTCTACGCTCATCCGTAAGGCAGATTCCCCTGAGAAGCATGAGCAAGAAACATTATTATTGCAATATTTATTTCAAAGATCGAGACAACCTGGAAGCTCTAAACGAGTCACTACCACGTACTTTTGTCGTTCATGTGCGCAGAAGCTGTATAATACTTTTAGTATAAAGGTTTTGTTTGTCTATAGTTTTAAACCTGATGAATGGCAAATTTTGAATATCAACTTGCATCTTGTTATATATCATATGCTTACTTACATCAATGATATAGTTTTGAAATGTCAGTAATACGTAGTTCCGTTTAGATGGACAGCTGACTTACCTGAAAGAAATAAAAAAGATTTAGCTACTGGAATTTAATACAAACAAAAACACTTTTTATATTGTATTAGATACAGTCCATAGATATTTCGTTAAAAAGAAATTGTAATTTTCTTTGTTTTGTACGTCATTGTATTTCGACTATACTTTTTTAGTTAGACTATTTTGTTTTATATTATTATTTTGCACGGTGTTGCCCGCTTGAGTTTTGGATTTGTGGATTGGATTTTTTATTTATTGAAAATTGTACAAGAAAAATACTTTTTAATCTAAACATGGCGGCACAACAAAAATCTGATAGGGTTTATCCGTACACCGCAATTTATTCATGGGAGCTCGTAACGAAGCCGGCAAACAGTTTTGCTTACTTGTAACGTGCCTACCACTTCATTAAAATATTACAAGACCGTCGAAATAAGATGCAAGTAAACACTTTTTGTGTCGTGATAGACTGGAAGAGATTTCTTTTAGAGATAAGCCTACCGTTGCTCAGCTTTAATATAGTAATTTATATTTCTTTTAAATTTGTTTAGTGCAATAACAAAATAAGTAAGTAGATAATACATTCTTTTTTTAATAATTCTATTAATTTCGAAGTCACTTCACATTTTATGTGTTTTGTTTGTTCTTTTCATTTATATTGTTGTTTAAAATAACTTTTACGTTTTATTTGACGTTATGCGATTTTTAACCACTGAGACACAGGTTACCACAAGGGTGGAACTATCGCCTGCAACTTTAGACACCATTGCACAAAACTTGTTTAGTTGTAATTCCTAGCATGTTTCTATTTTTATATACAATAAATTATTAGTATTATATATACGTAACAATAAATAATTATAAACATAAAATAAAGTATAAACACAGGAAGTAAATTAATGTCTAGTACTTCACGGAGTCAGATCACTATGTGCCGGTTACATACCCGTCAGTGTAGTTTTAAAAAAAAAAGAAAAAAAATTGGCTTTGTAAATAATTACCAATCACTACCCACTACACACTACATCAAGGAAACGAACGTTGCTATAGAAAAAATGTCACACAGACTCTCATAAACCTAGATCTAAGTACTCTAAGTCCTAGGAATTGCGAGATCTAGGGCTTGCCGTATAAAGACCTAGGCTAGGCATCAATTTAGTGCAGTAGGATATCTCACGTCCGGTTAGAAAGAATGTTTGAAAAAAAATTACCGCTCCTACTGCTTGTCATTGAATCTCTAATGGTGTTTTGATGTCTTTCAATCATACGATTACGGTAAGACTAAAAGGAATTGTAATGGTTTTATTCTCTATGTAATCGTAGGTCTATAGATATTATAATATAAACAGAAATAGTAGAATTCAATCATCATCATTCAATCAGAATCTAATGTTTGTTATACTGAAGGCCTTTTGTACGAACTTATGATCATTAAATAAAAGTTTATTGTACAATGTAATGGTGCCTTTTGTTGTTATACCACATATTGATTATGTTCAATAATCTCAGTACAGTGTACTAAAAAAACCGACCTCAAAAATACGCGGAATTACATCTATTTGCTAAGTTTTATTGAAATATCACCCAGTTCGCCACTATACATAGTTTTTATAGATTTTTTAATATGTAGTTTTTATAGATTTTTTGTTTTATATAGATTTGATATTCCAATAAAAATCTCACATATCAAATCTCTCACACACATAAAAAGTTCTCAAAACTCAAAGTATATTGAGAGAAAAACGCCTTGAATTGGAGAAATAGCAAAATCAACCATTAAAGTAATTGCTCCTAAATTAAAGTTAGGCGCTATTTATAAAAATTAATCTTCATGCGTGAACAGCCACCCTTCGAGGTGGATGATTTTCTTCAAAATGAAATGGGACTACTATGGAAGTACCCCCTTTCCAACAAAAAAAGAATACTAATTTCAGCCGCCAAGCAGTACTGTGAGCATTACTGCGTTCCGGTTTAGACGTGTCAAGGGTGTTGATGAAATTACAGGCACATGGAACTTATCAACTTATGTCTTAGGCGATTATCACACTGCACGCGTCCCGCGACGGATCGCGAGACGCGTAATCACGCGCGCGGTGGTGGAGGCGCAGATCCGCGTCAACGCGCGGTTTATTCTGCGCAGGGGCAGCGGTCTAGCTGCCCCGCGTCACTTAAAGTACTCGCTTCGCAGTTGATCGCCGTAGTCATTGTATATGTAGCCGAGATCCTTCTTTGACAAGAGTGGTTAAATAATACAGAACTCATTCAGGACGCTGCAGTTATACTGTCTATTTGTTTTTGTTTACTCAAATAAAAAGACACCGAAGATATTGGATACATCCCTTTTTACGAACCAGATCGATAAATGGATAATTTCAACTTCATTACAAAGATTTAAGAAAACAATGAAGATAAATTTATAGATTTTCAATAGCAAATATAAATTTGCCGACGTCGAGATCTATTGTAGAGAACTGAACATGTCCTTAAGCTTGAAAATCTGCGCGGTAGTGCGTAGCGCTGTGTGCCATACCCTTTTTTTTGCGGAGAAGCGTTGTCGGTGTGTTCGACAGCGCGTCTTTTCTATACAAACTGAGGTACTTCCGTACAATGTGAAAAAACGCAGCTTCACGCTCCGTCGCGGGGAGCGGTGCAGTGTGATAATCGCCTTAGGGTGACGAGCGCAACGGCAGTGAGTCTCAGATCTTTGTGATTTAAAGCTCTGAGCGGCACTATAACTTGCAAAACTTTGCGTATTTATTGTTTTTTATCCTTTTTTTTTCAAAGGGAAATAATCATTTATCCTGTAGGTCAAATTTTTACACTTGAAAACGTTATTTTTTAAACTACTGCTCGTTCACTATGCTGACCTCCCTGAGAAGAACAAGCAAGAAACTCTAGGGATTGCTCTTTCCAAATAAACTTAAATGTGGAAAGATGTATGGAAACTTACGTTGTCTTTCCATACATCTTTATCTAACACGTAGTCTAAAATTTTGTAATATGACTTTTCAATTAAAATACTTTTAAGAAATGGTAAACTTAATATATATTATATATTTTGATCTCGGTTGCTCAAGCTGATTATTACGTATACCTATTTGTGATTAGTATAAAAATAACGCCAACTTTAAAACACTGTTATTTCTCATATTAGTGTCACTAATACTGTAATAATCTCAGCGTTAAATCTTGGCCACAGAATCCTTGTCGATTTGTAATTAATTCTTTAATAGCCCTAGATAACCGATACATGAAACCCACGTGCCGACAACAATCACATCGAAATGTCATTGCGAACAGCCTTGAAAGGACAACTGGACCTCTCATTCCGGAACCAATTGTACCGGCCACGTTGTACCGGCGCCAGCGCGCATTTGCATGCTTTGGTAATTTAAATCAATCGACAGCAATAATAGTACTTCTGTGTTTTTTTTATAATTAAATTATGTATTCAAAACAGTATGAACCAAAACGTAGATCACAAAATTGGCTCGTAAAAAATCGTTACTTACATTATTATTATTGATATTATAATCGTCGACAAACAAAATTAAATATTTTTTCGATCCGACTGTATTTAAACCAGCGTCTGTTGCCTCAACGTGGCTACTGCCCTACCAACTGGGCTACGGAGCCCAAGGATCGAGCCAAGCAGATCTAACCAATTTCTCTTTATATATTTTTTCGTTATTTACGTTACTAAAGAAACTGTTGAATTGAGCATATTTTTCATCATTAAACCAATCATCAGGCGAAGGTTTAAGGCGGACTTCACACTTCACTTCAAGTGACGGGACGAACAAGTCGTGTGCCTGTTGGTAAGCGTTACACCTGTCCATAGCTGTTGCAGCGCCACACAGCGAGCTGTAAATCGCAAAGATCTTAGAGGCACTGCGAAACATAGTTGACCTGTGCCTGTAATTTCAACAGCACCATGTTACTGCTTGGCGATAGAAAAGGTAAGATGGCAGTACTTCCCTAGACAAACCTTTCACAAGGAGCTACTTTTCTAATGCTACTAAAAAGTTACATCTACTCAACTACCATATTATTTTAGCGAACACTAAATTACGAAATGGTTGACGCGGTGGCGCGGCCTAATGGGAATAGTTAACCAGATCGCGCTGTCCAGAGGATGATCTTGAACGTTATTTTCAAAAGAAAGTTTTATAAAGCTCACGATCTCCCGCGATCCAATGACCATTTAAATTGCTAATACGCATCGGACTGTCACAAAACAAGTTTCGCAACTAAAAAAGGATTTAGAAAGTCAATGCTATATCCGTTGGGAGGTTATTCAGTGATTTTCTATTTCTTTTGAACAAATATGTGTAAAGTTTCGTCAAAAAACTTTCGGCCCTCGAAACTATGACGCTAATGTCTTTTGAATTAGTTCTTTAAACTCCAGTAAAGTGCCAGAGGTCAATCTATCTTGCGTGTAGTTAAAATATTGAAAAGGTAAAGGAAATTTAGTATTTATTTCCGTCATTTTTCATTTAGGAATGATCTGTGTTTTCATTTCCTATTTTTATGTGACTATTATTTCGAACAGTTATTTTTTACAGCTGGTTTATACCATAAAAAAAACATAAAATTGGGTGTTTTATATTTAAATTAATTCAATATTTAGATACTCGAGACAAGTTTCAGATCCTTTATGTAAATGTTAGCAAGTTAAGTAAGTCGTCATTACTAATAATACGATAATTTCTACTTTTTATATGGTTTATTTATATTAACACTTTTATAAATAAATATAAAGTACATTTGACATAATATAGTTTAGTTACAGACAATAGTGGTGGAAAATGAAAAGGTCTGGCAGCTCATCGAAATTACTGACTGTTTTTCTCAGCGCGCGCCGCTACGATATTAGGGTAGTTTCCATTTCTTCTACAGAAAATGACGTTATAGGATAAAATGAGATAATTTTTCTCAGTTTTTACATTGAACAATATTATTAGCATACTTAAATAAAACAAGAATCCATTTTGTTCTTAAAATAGCTAGAACAATTTGTTTCACACAAAGATCTGTTAATAATTAGGTAGACTGTTATATCGATGTTCCATATAAAAATTTTTAATTATGGTTTGTTCTATAAAATAATTTCTGTAAAACTATTACTTGTACCAGGGAACAAATAAGCCAAAAGGTATCTAATTTTGTCCAATGACGTCATGTTCTTTGGTATGGTAACAAAATGGTAACTACCCTAATAGTTCTATGGAACAAATGAGAACTAACCTGATAGTTCTATAAAACAAATGCGAACCATACTGATAGTTTTAAGGAACAAATTGGACCTAGCCTGATATTCTTCTACAGGCAGACTCTCAGAAGTCTTGTTAATAACATTCGATAGTGAACATACAACAATAACGAATCCTCTCCTCCACTCAGTCTTTTAAAGTTAAGGTAAAGCAATACTATCTAGAGCTCTAACTAAGCGGCTAGATAAAAATAAATTTATTTCCACACAACTGAATCTAACTCCATACTCGTACAATGTAAACAAATGTAAATGAAGCAAGGATAATACTTAAATGTAACTTTCTGCATACTTTTCTATATGTTATAGCATAATAACGAATATATCAAATTTCAAACTAGTCACTCTTTCACTGTTGAATATTGATTTGGCAGTGGAGGAGTGATTTTGGTTGTGGATTAGTAAATTAGTAGGTAACTAAATTTATAAAAAAAGGTGTAGCTGCAGTGTTTCATATAGTCAATAATTAACTATGTAGCAATATCTTATGGTTAATAATTTTCCAATGTTCTTAGTATAAACGGTAAATTTTTGTTTGCTTTTTTAAGTAATATCGTGCCATCTCATCCTTCAAAATGGTTCCAACTGAAAACCAGCGTTACAGCAATTGAGCTGTGACATATGCTGAGTTTGGATCCATTTCAGCTCGTAACTGTAACTCTTTGTATACTGGCAATGTGTGATGCTGGCTGAATAAACGTTTCTTTCTTTCTTTCTTTCTTTCTTTCTTTCTAATGTTCAAGAGCGGAATAATATTAGGTGTAGTCTTATTGCTATTAGCTGTTAAACTATTTAATATGAAATTAAGCGGTAAATAACAGTTCCAGTTGTAATACTTCGAGTATTAACAGTAAACACCGCTAGTAAGCCTAGGAATTTTGATTAATGGACTAGATCTAGGTCTCTCAAGGTAGGACTTATCGAATACTCGTCCATAGATATTTTAATGTCTATAG
Source organism: Hyposmocoma kahamanoa (assembly GCF_003589595.1). Taxonomy (NCBI): domain Eukaryota; kingdom Metazoa; phylum Arthropoda; class Insecta; order Lepidoptera; family Cosmopterigidae; genus Hyposmocoma; species Hyposmocoma kahamanoa. The sequence goes on along the minus strand of NW_020653743.1, from coordinate 10,581,339 downwards.
AAATCTATGGAGATACATTCTTTAATTTCTAGTGCTGCTATATTTCTTTTGGAATTTCTGTTTTCGTATTAAGGCATTCTAGAAATGAAACTACATAACATATATGGGCTCTGTAAAGAGCTAGGAAATTAGGTTTGTTAAAAATACACGATTTACATGTGAAATATTTTCATTTACTATAATCGACACCAGCGAAAATTTGATATCTCAATGTTAACGCGTTCTGTTTTCAAAAATAAGTTAAGTCATAAGTCCAACACTAAAAAACCTTATTTAAAAAATTATTACCTTGTTTTAGGTATCATCATAAAATATCCAATTAAAAAAGAAAGCATCCTTTGCAGCCAAAAAGAATTCACACTGGCCGCAAAATAACAACCGCACGCTAAATATTGTCATTAGAAGAAAATGAAGTTCAATTAGCTTTCAAATTCAAATTTGGAAGCATGACGCATTGAGCCGGGTGCTTTCAAACTTTGTTTGTTCTAGGACTAGAAAAATATAGATCATATTAAGTTATCGACTTGCTAAGAAGAACATGAGGGATTTCATTGTATAAACTTGATCTCATACTATAATTTTATATATGATTTCATACTTCACATGATGATGGCAAAAAATTAAAAGTGACAGCTTTAATTGATCAATCTACAATCAATTTACAATCTGTAGTCCTTATCTACCCAAAGCAAAGAAAGGCTTTTGTAATCATGGATACCGACTCTTTCTATCTAATCTATCGTAAGCCACAACGCTTTTTCATACATAAAATTACAAAGTATGAAAAATAATGCGAATGTAAAAAATGCAATTGTTATACCTTGAGAATCTCAGATGTTATGCCCATTTTAGCTCTTTCAATACATTAAGACTTCTGTGAAGTTGGCCTTACTCTTTTTTACGTGGGGGGGGATCGATGTGACGCGCTGTATACCTTTAAATAACTGCGAAATAGAAATTTGGGACCGGCTACTTAAATATTAGTTTTGTCACGTGTACCATGACACAAGAAGTCATAAAAAGTAGATAAACATTCCTGTACATACAGGTATTACTAAAGATTATGAACGGAATGCAAAATGATTGCAAAACGCAGTAATTGTCAGTTAGTGAAATCTGCGCGGGAAATTAGCGCCTGTCTCGGTTCCGCATGCGTCAGGTCAACGACCAGTGAAAGAGAGGAAAGCGAATGTTGCTAAAAACATCATTCTGTTCTTTTTTTTAAATTTTAAATTGACCATCGGATGGAATTATTCAGCCAGCTTCTATTTGCACTCGACTCCATGTATAACATACTAAGCTATAGTTTTTTTTGCTGGCACATAATTAAGTTGCGAAATCGTGAAATAATATTTGTAATTATTTTACTATTGTGCTTTTTTGGCGAGATTGTTAAATTAGTTTTCGTTTTTTTTTTATGCTCTAAATAGAGTAACGTTCACTTTAGCTGATACCCTTGGCATAATGAAACCACTTGGCATAAGAAAAACAAAGTCAAAAGTGCTTTTATCACATAAAATTCATAAAAATAATACAAACTACATGGAACAAATTGTGTAAATGTAATATTGTTTAACTCTCTTTAAATTAAAAAAAGGTAACGGCTAATTTCGTTCGTAAAAGTTTCAAACGTCAATTTGCAAACATGACCTTATTATGTGCAATTTGTAGAAGTAGATACATTGTAAATAGACATAACTTTGAATGCGACGCCGCGAAAGTAGACTACACACATTGTAAAACTCCATTATTCTAGCAAAACTTACAACGGCTTTTGTTTGCATCTTGTAAAAACAAACTACCAGTTAAACTACATTTTTGTCTGCATGCAACATTCTTTACAATGCTTTTTTTACAAACCTACATAAGGTCACGCCCTAGTCCCACAGGAGGGGTAGGCGGAGACCACGGAACGCCACTTTACTCTATCCTGACACAAATCTCGAGGCTCACATACATCAACTACCCTTTTCATAAAACTTCTTTTATTCTTGTCACTTCGAATCCCAGCCTTTTTCAAGACATCACTAATCTGGTTAATGTAAGTCCTTCTTGGACGTCCTCTTAAAACCTTTCCATCCACATTCACATCATAAATCTGTTTGGTAATTCTTCTTACAACGATACGCTCTACGTGCCCAAACCACCTCAACATTCCTTTCCCTGTTCTAGTCACTACATCCTCTTTCAAGCCACATCTTTCACGTATTATTGTATTCTTCATTCTATTAATCAACTTTATTCCACAAATTTTCCTCAAAGATCACGTCTCCACTGCATTAAATGCTTCTTCTGCCATACCCAACTCTCACTACCAAACCATCAGTGTAGGAACCAGCAAAGCATTGTGTACGGACATGTGTGCTTTTTGGGATAAGATGTTGTTTCCCGTTAATTTTAAATAATATTTTTTTTAAATATGAATAAATATTATACAACATCACGTACGTTGTTCTAATCCCAATGTAAGTAGCTAAAGCACTTGTGTTATGGAAATCGGAAACAACGACGGTACCACAAACACCCAGATAATATAGAAAAGTTAGTTTTCTACACTGATACAGCCGGTGATCAAACCCGGGACCTCAAAGATGGCGACACCATGAAATCCGCTGGGCAAGCCTTCTGAAAACCGCTGTACAAGTTGTTTCGTAAAAGTGGATACAACTCAGAGATAAACTTAATATGGTTCGTTAACATAGTGACACGAGGAGAATGTGAACACAACATGTGAATTAAAAATACGTACATTTTTTTCTAAAGGGTTCCTATAACCTAGAAACCGTTTCTCGTGAAAAAGAATCATTTCTATAATTGGCTTTTAAAGCGGCTAAATGGTGTATGAAACTATTTTATACAAGTAAGGTGCTTTAATTCTAGAACGTAAAACTAGGATTAAATTATATGAATAAAACTAGGTACCCGCGGCAAGGTGCCGAAGATACTGGCAGCGTTCCCCCTTTGTATGGCTATGCTGATGCATAAACATGCACAGACGTCTCTTCTTAGAATTTAGCCAGTGATCAAGTAGATTATCACCATCATCATTTCAGCCCAAATACACCAGATACCTGACACAGACATTCCCAAAGATAGACACAACATCGAACAAAATGAGCTAAAGTGAACGTTACTCTATATAAAGCATAAAAAACAAAAGTAAATGAAGGCTCTCCAAAAAAACGCCATAGTAACATAATTACAAATATTAATTCACTATTTTGTAACATAGTTACGTATTATTACTAGCCAATAAAAAAATATAGTTAAGTACGTTACACACGAAATCAAGTGCAAACAGAAGCTGGCTGAATAATTTCTTCAGACGGTCAATTTAAGATTTTAAAAAAAAGAACAGTATTATATTTTAGCAACATTCACTTTCCGCCTTATTGTCATGATTTTCACGCAATTTTAACATGTGTTTTATTATTGTACTACGGGTACGATTTTTGTATGTTGTACATATTATTATATAAAATTAATAATATGTTAAATATTAAATTCATAAATATAACATTCAATGTACAACAAGTTCTAATTTTAAACGCAGGCACTGTTTAAATGTAAGTAGTGCGTACCACTACAATTACGTACACAAAAAACTTTAGTGCAGACACTTGTTCAGTATTTCATTTATAATCAGGTGTTTTAAGATTGACTAATTGACTATTTAAGTTTTCTGATACGCTCGTTTTTCTATTGTAAGTCATTATTTTGGCATTTGACATTCAAATAATAACTGCAAATAATATATTAGATAACATAATTGCAGTTTGGATTACCACAGTAACATTCAAGACGAGTTTAATCCAAGGAACACACGCAAATCCCAAGTTAGGATGGACAGTCTGACAGTTAGCTGTATCTAACGGATTGGGTAACGGCGATCTCTCTCTTAGTATATACGTCGGAGCTAGTAACTTTGCATATTTATTTGTAAATTGTCCAATCACTAAGACTGTTTAACTGGTGTTTGTGTAATTTGTCCTCAGTTGATATTATTGTGAAAAAAAATCTAGTATTAGCAAATGTTAGTAAAAGCTAGTATTGTGAAAACAGTAAACTAATAATAATATACAAGATTATGTTTCTTTATATCTTATTTCAAGAGTGTAAAAAAATCGCTCCGTAAGTTGTTCCCAAGTTGTCAAATTTAATGTTTAGTATATGACGAGGCTGTATTGTAGAACCCTTTGCCTACGAAAATAAATGAGTGAAAATTTCTAAAAAAAAAAGTTACGTCCATGTATGAATTACACCTTTTGCATGGCACAAAGACATGCGGTGACATTAAAAAAAGAATAAAACAAAATCTCATAATATTGTTTCAATACAAGAAATGTGTTCCAATAAAACCGAAGCAGTAGGGTCTTTGACCCTAACCTGTCCTTTTGGACAAAAAAAAATAACTTTACTCAAAATCGGGCAGTGTCATGAGAAGTGTACAAATGTACCTTTGGATATTCCAAAGTCATATTATGACATCGCGTATTATTATTATTTGAAATTTTTGTAATATCATATTTCCATATTAATTTTTAACGTAACAAATATACAAATGCAATTTTTAAACCTTTTTTAACAACGATATAAAATGTTTTTGTAAATATCCAAAATTTTACATTTATGAAACTAAACGCGACGCCATCTTGTAAAAAGCCTCCGTGACCGAACGATTACCATGCTGGTCTGTCACGTAGAAGTCCCGGGTTCGATTCCCGGGCCGGGAGAAATATTTGTGTGACCTACATTTATTTCTCTCACGAGTTTGGGTGTAATTTGTAGTTGTCTGTGTGTCCGTGGCACCCGAGACACAGGATTTCTCTAGTCTATGTGTGTTTAAAAAAAATAAAAAGTTCAACATTTTAAAATAAAAACGCGGAAGCCTTTCTGGACGAAAACGAATTTGCTCGACATAGATTAATTAGAAGTCTAAGCTACGCTTTGCTTCGAGACCGCCTTAGCTTTAACTTCGTAGCTTTTTTTTATACACACACGAAAGTCTTTCTGAACAGAAATTAATTTTCTTCACGTCTGCTTCATTGCAAGAAAATATTTTGAATAACATATGAAAACATATGAATCGAATATATTAACTTTCAAACTTCACATTGCAATCCTCGGCCTCTCCACCCTATTCATCTAACATACAACATATATTGACTTCAGATATTTCGAAGCTTTAACAAAAATATAAAATCATAAAAATTTTACCGTGTTATTCTATTATGTATTATTTATTGACAGCTTTACCCTAAACAATGAATTATTTTAGTAAGCCTAAAACTATTTTAACAAAGAAAATACGACGATGCACAAAACATGCACAAAAATACACACACTTTAACCACAAAATAGGCAAATCATCATACAGATATTGTCACGATTTTGTCATTAGGTCAACCTGTCAACTAAGCGATTAGATTGTCACGTAACAGCTGATTGGCTGTCAAAATTGTCTAGTCAGTGTGACTACAGTGAAGTTTACTGGGTTAATAGCCGTAGACTTGGAATTTACGACTTAGAATGTTTAGTGCCGAAAAACAATAACTAATAACAAATGTTGTGACAACGACATCCCGAGTATGAAAATGTCGTTGTGTGGAAAAAGTTTAAACAAAATACCAGAACGATTTTTTATGTTACCAAGTGACAGAACGAACAAGCATGGTGTTCAGCGACACGCCTATCCATAGCAGTGGCAGTGCTACTCAGAGTTTTAAACCGTTAAGATCTAAGGGACACTGCCACTGCGTCTATCTCCCTGAGATATAAGTTGACAAGTCACACGAACCTGTAATTTTATCAGCTTTAAAGCTCGCATTACTTGCTTGGCGGCAGAAATAGGTAAGGTGGTAGTACTTAAATTTAAAAGATTTAAACCCTGACAGTTCTGCTGATAGTTTAAGCGTTAGATATTCTACAGACAGTCCTGATTGCAGCATCAAACCAAGGTTATATATTACGTAGAGGAAGTCCCAAGTTCGATTGCGAGTATTTTCAAAAGCGAATTTTGAAATTGCACTTTTTTAAATTGATTCTGGTCGGGGTGTTCTGGATAATGTCCCGTAGTGAATTCTGTTACTCAAAGTACAGGGAATTCTCTAGTTTGAGACCAGGTTATAGTTATGATTTTCTAAAATGTGAGAATGGAGTAAGTGCTTAATTTGAGTCTAGTTTTTGTTCCTCTAAAGGTTATTGAGGTTCTTTGTAATTTAATAATGCAGTGCAAATCGAAATAGACTCATCATTTTTAAAGATATTTTTAAAGATACGCACCACAATAAAGAATTATAAATATTTATAAATATTTATAAATATTTACAAATATTATTTCTTTAGAAAAAAACACAGGATCATTAACTTGCAAGTGGGAATTAACAACAGTGAAGTCTCATGTGATGGTGACAAAAAATGACGCAAAAAAAAAAATTAGAAAAAAGTAATATTAAGAAAGATTTCTTATTAAATCATTACCCTCCTTTCGGCTTCCCGCCAGTAGGGTAAAAACCACCAGCCAACTACCATATAACATTATTTTAATATAACATTATCACCACCCGGACATCCGGAAAAGCAATAGTACAAGTTGTACGAGAAATCTGACCTTGTTCGATGAAAGTAGAAACGTGCGCGTGCGACTATGCGCGGGCGCAACTGGTCGTAGATGACACGTACTTAATCGATTTTGGTTAGTTATTATATACAAGCGCGACGTCCAATGCTAATCATGCTGATTAGGTCCGCTAAGCCTACATAGCAAAATAATCATTTATAGTATATTTTTAAGGACTTACGGTGTACCGGCAGGGTCAAGTCAGCGTAAGACATAGATCAAATAAAACATTACATCAATGAAAGCCATAAATTATATTCTTGATGTATTAAGGCTTCTTCATCATATACAAATAGCCCCTTTTACTCAGTCACTCTATCGCACGTGATCAGGAACGTTCCTGATCACGTGTGATAGAGTGATCCGTGTACGTACACGATTGCGCGCGGGAAAGCCTGCACGGGCAATCGTGCGCAATTACCTGTATGAAAACGTTTAGCTAACGTTCCTTCGCGCGCGATTGCTCGTGTTCGTTTTTGTTACAGTGGAAAGAGCGCAGGATAGACCACTTGAACCTGGCGTGTGTTGGAGCGCGATGAGCGCAATGGCGCGGTCTTTCTTTTTTCCTTCTAACGTCTTTACACGCGCGATCAATCGCGCACAATTGCTGTATCATGCACGATAGTGTGTTCGTGTAAAGCCCGCTATTAATACATCTGAGGCGAGACTTTGTCCTTAGTTCTCCACGCTGACCCAACACTGGTTGAGATTTGACACGTTTTTCTTCGACAAGCAGGTTTCAATACGATGTTTTCCTTCACCAAAAGCTAAAATTCCGAGAAACTTAGAGGTGCGAGAATCCACTGCAACTACGGCTTCATCGGCAAGGCCACATTTTTAAATGACAACTTTTCAGGAAAGATGTAGTTTTCAAAGATTCTACGAACGAAATTGATCGATTTTTATGCTTAAATAGAAATTATAAACAATATATCATTATTTTGTTCTGTTGTTTTGTTTTGTTATTGTTGTTTGTTAGAGATCGGATGATGAATTTACAATGGAGCTGGGCAGGGCAATAACCATAGCCAAGAAATGGTTATAGAGACGTATGACGTCCTGTAGCGAGATGAGTGGACGAGATTATCAAAGTAGCGGGCTGTAGATAGATGGCACTAGCACAGGATCGTGGTAAATAGTGGTGAAGTCGGGCTATGGATGATGATTGTTTCATCTAGTTAGTATCGGACACGTCTAATAGGTAGGTAGAAGGCCGGCACAAGGGTTATGCACGAAACGCTACGCTTCCACATTTATAAGGCGAAAAGCTATGGGATGTAGTTCCCTGCCTGCACACGTATTCCCTGAACTTTCACTTTAACTCGGTCCTTTTCAAAGATTGAATAGATATTATTTAAGTGTGCATCTTCCATCGTCTACTTCATTGTCACTTTAAATTAGGTGAGGTGGAGGTCAAATGCACACATTTTTTTTATAAAAAAGAAGATACATCGCATTAATCAATTAGATGTTTAAGAACATGTGGTATTGATTCTAGCTTAGTGATGTTCCACCGCGTTCTTCCTTTTGATATCTACCCATGTAAGCCTAGTTCACTTTACAGCGTGTAGAGGCCGGGCCGTCCTCTAGTCGTGTGCAGTTACTCTTATTTTCAGGGGAATTGGGGAGCTTATAAATCATGTAGAAAATGGGTATAGCCACTATGCCAACTATCCGATACTTTCATATCCATTGCTTCCTCAAGCACCCCGCTGTGTCACACTTGGTGGGCACTACTTTTTACATTTTTATCCCGAAATTACAGACGGAAGATGCCAGGGTAGTGATAAGGATGGAGTATTATTGACTTTCTAGTATTGCACTCTCTGCTATTGCCAAAAAGAAGTTGCTATATAACAATAACGATGTCTTTGATAGTCTTTTGTTTGTTTCTTTAATTTGTTCTTGTAAGAGTTCATAGATAATAATTTTTCTGATTAATTTACTTAGAGAACCAAGAGGCTAAACGTCTGTTAGCTTAGTTACTAATGTAGACTTGAATAATATTTCTACGTAGAAAACTTCATGGTAACTGGTTTTCATGATCATATTGCGTAACGAACGTCTCGTCTCGTGTTAATTATCCCCATCGAAATAGAGATGGAAAGTATTGTATAGTAATATAGATAACACAATTGTATTGTCTACAGCTTTATATTATGTCATAGGAAAATGTGTGAGATTCGTCGAAATCTTTTTGTTATGATGTTATGTTCTTAAGAACTCGATATGTTATGTTCTGTTATCATGATTTGTTACGTTAGTGGCAAATCGGGTTTGCGATCTTGTTTTGTTTTTTATTACTTACGGAAACAAGGTTTTCTCAAACCCTGTTTCTGGTAACGGTATTTTAACTGAGTCGTAATAATACTTCCCAAGTTCAATTTCCGGTAAAACATGACAGTTACAATGCCACTCAGAATTTAAAATCGCAAAGATCTGAGGGGCTTTGCCACTGTGCCCGTCATCCTGAGATATAAGTTGAAAAGTTCCATGTTCCAGTTACTTCAAAAACCGAAACGCAGTAATGCAAACGCAAAAAAAAAGAGACAAACTCATTCACAAGGAACTCTACTGCTACTAAACTACATTACATGTCTCTGAGTTCAATTAATTTTTTTATAATTCCCTAACCTTTTATTTAACAACATTTTTAAATTAAACGTTAACATATTCAAAATGATCTACGGGACATGTATTATAATAAATATCAATCAACTAAGAAAACCGGTTGCTCACTTGGACACCCACTAGGTCAATCATTTCTCTATTCTATATCTCGCCAAGATCATCCATCATTCGGAGAAAGCTTTTCTTAGGACATGTTGCCATTTATAATGTAAATAACTTCGTGAATTACGACTTACGACTGGTACACAATAATACATGTATTGTAGAAATATAATTCGACGACCCCACCGAATAACAATGTTAAATTCTGTAGGTGGGGGGTTAAAGAACCTTAAGTGTAAATACCACAGAGATTAGCCCCCTTTACACAGTCACTCGATCGCGCGTGATCAGGAGCGTACAGGATTTCGTGCGGGAAAGCCAGCACGAGAATTTTTTTATGCTAACGTTCTTTCGCGCACGATTGGTCGTGTTCGTTTTTGTTGCAATGGAAAGAGCGTCCGTGTAAAGGCTAATAGCGCAGGATAGACTGCTTGAAACTGACGCGTATTGGAGTGCGCGAATGTTGAGCGCAATCGCTCGGTCTTTCCCTTTTCCTTCCAACGTCTTTGTACGCGCGCTCAATCGATTGCAGTATCACGCACGATAGTGTCTGTGTAAAGCCCGCTATTGTTGACTAACACAATGACGTATAATATTTAGTAATAAAGGCTCCGAAAATTAAATTAAAAATTAATTTTGTAACGTGGCAAAGCGACGTGGCAAAGGCTCGTTTCGTCAGCGAAGAATAATACGCTTAATAAACAAATAAACGGAACTTTATTGACGGCAGTACACAAAAGGCGTAACGGGAGGAGCTCATACACAGACCGCAAGCAGTAAATATCCAATGTGGTCCAGAGTGAGCCGTATGGACACATTGAATTCCGAATCAACAATACATACTTTGCTAATTGACTTATAGTGCTGAGGGAAAATCTTGGCATCGCGTTTTAGAAATAGCTTCAAAGTTATCAATGCCATCTAGCGGCCTTTGGAACTAAGGCTCCGTTACAGTATACCCTAACTTTCCTATATGTCTGGTGCAACCTGGGCAACAATCAGCGTACCTTACGCCGACTGGCAAATCCTTTCACCGCGATGGCAAGCATTATAACCATCAATGCGACAAGAAAATTTGTTTATTATTGTGAAAATAAACTTAAACAGTAATTTGAAATAACTTTGCACTATTATTTAATAAAAACGATAAACCACCAACAAACATATCACATTAAATCTTTATACAGGTTATTACAAAAAATAAACTGCCTCGGTGGCCGAAGGATCACCACGCAGAAGTCCAGGTTCGATTCCTGGGCAGGGAGAAATATTTGCATGGCTTGCATTTAGTTCTCTCGGAGTTTGGGTGTAATCTGTGGTTGTCTATGTGTGTGTCCAAGGCGTGTGCGTACAGGGTTTTCCTAGTGCGGGGTCATGAGTGTGTGAATAACGCTTATTATTATTATAAATATTTTTACTTTCCTAATACATGAGGCAATAGCTAAGAAGCTCAAACTGAAATAATCTTTATTTAATAGATAAATAAATTACACTTAGAATTGTCATATTGATTAAACTCTACGACTCATTCGCAAGGCAGAAGAATGAATAATAAACGCTAGAGTTTGTTTTTTATAAATAAACATTACACACATTACACATTTATCAGATAAGATAAACTCAAAATATAAAAAAATACTTTTATAGAAACGACAAGATGCCTTGTATGATTACACACGATTTTTATTGTTTAAGCCTGAAAAGTTGTATGTGTAACATGCGTAATTTACGTCATGTTTTATATCTTGCCTTACCTATGTCTTTTTTATGCGTGAATAATTTTAAATTAGTGAGTGAGAATGAATGATATATATTTTTTTTATGATTCCAAGTAACGGGATGAACAAGTCGCGCGCCTGGTGGTAAACGACACGCTTATCCATGGCAGTTGCAGTGCCACTGAGAGCTTTAAATTGCAAAGATATGAGCGGCACCGCCACTGCGCCCGTCACCCAGATACATAAGTGCCTGTAATTTCACTAGCACCCTGATCCTTCAAAACCGAAACGCAGTAATGTTCACATAATAGAACATTATAATATATAGCCTTATAAAAAAATTGTGTAATAACTTTTGCACGTTTTACTCGCTGGGGACGTCGAATTGGTAAACGATAACATCAAAACCAAACCTCATGCCGGTAAAGATGTATAACACTCGAAAACGTCGTATACTATGCCGCAAACTCTAATACAGAAGCCCCTAACGCAATAGTAGAGCATACACAGGTAACAGCAACTCTCTTTAATGCACTCTTATTGCCTATTATTTCGTTTTATAATAATATATAATAATAATTATTCTTTATTAACAGGTATCATATTAAATACAAATTACAATTGTATAAAGAAACAAAAGCAATAAAACAATAGTCATACAATAAAAATAAAATACAATACAATGCGCTTTTAAAATTGTAATAATAAACCTGTCATTTCTGATTTCCATCACGATACACGGAAGTCCAGTACTTAAAAAAGGAATTGTGCATGTATTCCCAGAGAGTACGGAGAATACCGTTGTCAGACGCATGGAGACGGCTCCAAAAGATCCAAAATCAGTCACTCCGGCCTCGGCGAACATGCTTGATACGCTGATTCATTAGAATGCGATATGCATCATTATGCTGCACTCTAATGGTGTTCACCGCGCGTTTCGGAAACCCACTCCAGAGTTGACATGTATAGACGCATAAACAATATGCCCTAAACAACGTCACTCTGACATCACTACTACACCGCGCGAATCTGCGCACGAGCATGTTGCACCGAACGACTACAGCCCTGCGCTCTCGTTTTATGTCGTCATCATCAACTAGACTCTCCTTTAGCACATGTCCAAGGTGTTTAAGCTTGTCACCCTTTATGCTGTCGAATTCGAATTTATGTATAATATTTAGTACAATATACAGCTCTAATTTCTATTTACTGCTCTGTGATAGTAGTCTTGACACGTCATAAAACTACTACTATAAAATTTGCAAAAGCAAGTTTCACCAAACGGGTCTGTAAAACAGCTTAACTTGACTCTAGCCTATTTATATATATCGTAGATATCACTACAGACAATTTTATTTAAGTAACAGTAGAGCCCCTTATGAAAGAATTCATCCACGGAAGTTCTTTAAGAAGGTTTGAAGGGTAAAGGTGTTGGTGGAACTACAGGTACATGGATATAGGACATCGATCGACTTGTCAACATTATGTCAGGGTTTATAGCTGCAGTATGAAGCTGCTGAGGCTTGAACACCGCCGTATAGTTATTCTTCAGGCTATATCACGGAGAGTGTGCGATGGAATTGTGTGAGTTAATTCTGCCTTCCTTATACGTAGTATGTATAACTTATATAGGACCTGGATAACAAACCAGTTTTAATAAATAATATTAGTTATCCCTGTCAATTTAATGTCATCAATAATAAGAATAAAATATACCAATGGATTTATTTACATGAATAATGTACAACAAATCGCGTTGAACGTGTCATTATGTTTGTTTTTCATCGAAAGAAAAAGTTAGGTGCACCACAGTGCATCGTAAAGTTCGAATTTCAAAATATGGCATAAATATTGCACGCTGGCGTGCAAAAAAAACGCTTTTGCGCCCAGATTTGTAATGAGAAAGAAAACTTTCCGAGCTAGTGAAGTGAAAAAAATATTTGTGTTAATTGTCAATAATCGAATTCACGTTGAAAGACGAAATTATTTCGAAAAAAAAACCCCAGAACAAGTTTTCTTTGAGCTAGGTACCTATATAAAAGATTTTTGACGCAAAATAAATGATATTTATATTTATATTTGTGATATTTATGGTCTTAACATTGAATTGTCTACATTTCACACCTACCTCAATGAAAGTTACCGCCACGAATAAGAAATTCTCGGAACAAACCGCAACAAGTTAACTCCATGTTTTTCTCTGTCCATCATTAGTAGGTACATAGGTATTTCATATTTCCTACATCGGTCAGTCGTAAGACTGGTAGGGAAGTGGGGGGCGGTGCCCCATGCACCATTTGAGAGGAAAGCAGTCCACTGGCCTGATTGTCGTAACAAGGTAAATGATTAGGCCAACTCGACCATTGCACTTGACTAGAAAATGGTAGTTTGTGCATGCATGTTTGTCAGCTACGAGTACAAGTCGATGAAATTGTACAGGGTGAAATTTTTTATCATATCATAATAACTATAAATTACTAAACTAATAATGAAATAGAAGAAATGAGAGCACAAAATTAGAAGACTGATTTGGATTTTGTACGATTTATTTGTATTATGGAGAGAAATGACAATCAGAAAGTTTTTTTTAAACGAAATTGACAACCAGACAGGTTGTCAATTTCGTTTAAACGAAATTGACAACCTGTCTCCTTCAATATATCTAAAAAGACTATAATATACATTTACAACTCAATAGATATAAATAACGTAGGTATAAGTACGTATGTACCTAACAAATTATGGATATAAGGTACTCGGAACACCCAGACCTGGGGGTCGAAAAATGTTGGGTGTGTGCGTTATTATTTTTTAATTTTGTCGAATGTTACTATTTGACAGTAATTGTTTTGGACGGATGTCGGACGGAGAGCAATACAATACAATACAAATATTCTTTATTTCACACTGGGACAAACACGATATAATACAAAAAATAAAATGACAGGTACAGCAGGCGGCCTATTGCTATATAGCAATCTCTTCCAGGCAACAGTCGGGTTACAGAAAAAACTATGAGATAATAATTAATTGTGGGCGCAACAGAATACGTATTTAATACACAGAGATACATATAGAGAACGTGAATACAGGGCCAAACCCAAATTACAACAGTTCAATTCCCAAATTGGTCCTACCGCGAATCGAACTGGAAACCAGATGGTTTCCAGTTCGATAGATACCGTTCATAGTGCAATCTATTGGATCACCAAGGTCAGCTAGTACGAATAACATTCGTCATTTATTAATGTCCCTTACCAGTTTCCGTATTAAAGTTGCTACCGATAACTCTCACTGTAATCTCATGGTAGAGGCACTGACACTACTACAGCATTGTACGTAATATTTAACTAAGTAGAGAGGTCGATGGTTCAGATCACTGTGGCGGTGTGTATGAACCCATGACTTCAATTTCTGAGTTACGTTCCTTTGTGTATATTTTCATAGCAACACCTCTCTTTTTTTATTTCTAACTATAAAAGTTTCGAATCGTATACCTATAATGTATGTATATAAATTCAAAATATTTATTTTCAGACAACAGGATCCATTAATGTTAGTAGAATGGAGAGAATACTTTAAACTATTGTAAGTAAGAAATTAGGTATGTAACATATTAGCTACTTAAAATCATGATATATATTTTTTAATGTATGTACTGGCAGCGTTCCCCTTTTGTATTGCTATGTTAATGCGTTGGGCAAGGTAGCCTTTGGGTTTTCCAGACAGTGTATTAATTTTTTCGATAAAATTTTGTACAGATGAAGGTCACCGGGACCCCACGGGCCAAGGTTTTCGACTCCAAAGGCTGTAATTAGGTATTCGGAGCCGAGATCCTGGTAACAAAAATCTAAAATGTCATGTACTTACGAGACATCTCGTGCGGAGTCATTGACCGCACGAGATGCCTCGTACAGGCGCTCTGTGGTCATCTGCCACAATCTTAAGGATGCTGTTGTTACTCTCCCGGAGCCTTCTAACCAAATGATGGGCCAAAGCAAACATCTCGGAGGCGCTACAATACCGATTTAGTCTCAACATCATCCTGATCATGTTATTATATTGATCGCGCAGGGAATTTAGCGACCTTTGGGAGCATCTAAACCACAAGCTGCCCGCGTACAGACCCTTATGATATGCTTTGAGGAGCGTTATTTTGACTTCATCCGTACAGCGGGCAAGCCAGCGGACCAGCATATTCTCGCGTATCGCCAACTCTCTGCGTTCCCTCTCGATATCGTCATATAAAATATGTTCTCTTTTTATTTACTCCGTGTATATTTTCTCCTGTCCTATAATTTTGCTATATGTCTCAGTGAAAGACCAAAACCCATTGTATTTATTACGTAAAGAGGCTAATACCCTTTCGTCAAGTTCCCTTACAAACTGCGCTCGCGCATTTGCATGTTCGTGACGCCACGCGACTCTTGAATCGTCGTAACGCAAACACGGAAAGAAATTACAAGAGCTCGTTTTAAACTGGTCGGACACTTAAACAAATACATAATTTGCATCTATACTATCCTTACAAGATCCAGAGATTTCACGTTTAACAAATTAGCACCCTTTGTGTAATAAAGGGCACATCTGCAAAATGACAACTTTTAAAAAAGATATTTAAAAATTCTACGAACTAATTTAGTCGATAACTTTTTATGCTTATATAAAATTTCACAAATACATAATTGTTTCATGTGATTCGTATTATTTTTATGACTTTGTACGTCCCAGTGCCGGGCACGGAGCCCTTTAAGGAAAGCGGTTATACCATGATCCGCCACGTGAACCTTCCACGATGTGCAGATTACATTACATCACATTTACAGTGGTTTCTTCGCCACTGCCGAAAGACATTGCTCCTAAACTTTCATAAAAGTACGGAACTTATGTCCCATTTACACGGGGCTAAAAAAACGGTATTTCCGAATAATACACTAAACATCCGCAAGGAAAACTAACTTGCCGAAACTATGTCCTATATCGTCACTCATAATAGCGTTTCCAATAATGGAATAGTTTAACCAATACCAAAATTAATGAAATGTGTAATAAGGTCGCTTTTTTAGTTTACACCAAGAATAGTTTTCGGTAAAATATAAATTCAGTAGGTACGGTAGTGTTACGTCAGCAAAATTTTTCAGAATTTCAGTGTTACATTCGGTTTTTTCTGAGTTTTTATTTGCACAAAACTTTTCGGTAGCTTAGTAAATAACTAAGTAGTGTTTGTAGTTTGATTAAGCTCACTTTTAATTTAATTTTCGGAGCTTTTATTACTATCCTAAGTTATATACGTCATTATGTTGGTCGACAATGGCGGGCTTTTACACAGATACTCTATCGCGCGTTATTCAGCAATAGTGCGCGATTGAGCGCGCGTGTACTTAGGAAGGAAAAGGGAAAGATCGCACAATTGTGCTCATCAGTCACTCGAGCACTCCAACACGGGCCAGTGCCACGCGGTCTATCCTACGCTATTAGCCTTTCCACAGACGCTCTTACCGTTGTAACAAAAACGAACATGAGCAACCGCGCGAGAAACAATGTTAGCCAAAAATTTTCATACAGGTAATTGCGCACGATTGCGCGTGCTGGCTTTCCCGCGCGTAATCCTGTACGCTTCTGATCACTGTCTGAGTGACTGTGTAATGGGTGCTAATAAGTTAGGTGCCTCGTGACCTCTCGATTAAAAAGCAACCGTTTTCCCATTGAGCTACCGCCGCTCTTTTTATTAATTAATAATAACTTTTATAATAACACCGATTATATCTCAACCCATACCTAAACAAGCCAATATATACGATAAATCGATAGTAAACAATCTACTATAATCTAGATTCTCGACGAAACAATTACAGCCTGGCATTACGTAGCGTTATGTAAGGAAATTGTGGAACTCCTTGAAAAGTGGCTCGGTGCAATGATCGAGCAAGCTCTGTGGTAATATGGATATTGAATATCTTAAAATGGTTTTGAATTATTTACTGAGATTACTTTTAACCTTCGATGTAAAAATAGAAGTTATAAGTTTCAAGCCTTTGATCATTTATATACAACGTATACCATATACATCGTTAAATCGGTCGTCGCTTATTTAAGAGCCAGACTTGTCGGTGTAGCCTCCTCCACTCTTGACCTCTTTACAGCTGTTCACTTTGATTTTCTTTTTTATTTGTTCACTATACGCCATACCTGGTTTCCTATCTTTCTTTTCCCTTCTATCCTGCCCTCAATTATCACTCTAACAAATTCGTCATTACGCAACAAATGTCCCAACATTTTCGCCCTTCTGGAAAGGGTTGGGGAGGAGAGAAGTTTTTTTGAAGAACTTTCTCCCCAACCCTTTCCAAAAGTTCCTCATTAAATCGCTTTTCAATCCATTTTGGTTTTTCATCGTTAAATCGGTACTGTAATTAACTATCAATTGCAGTTCCAAAATTTTTAAATAAAATTATAAACACCAGTTATTACATTGGAATTTATTTAACCTTTAATTATGACCTAACAAGTACATAATTTGCCTGTAAATGTACAGGGTACGTTATTATTTATAAAAAGGGATCTCAAGATACACAAAAGCTAAATTTTCAATAGAATATATCTAATAAGATCACATCTACAAAGTGACAACTTTTCAGAAATGAAGTTTAAAGTTTCTATGAACGAAAGTATTCGATAAGGTTTTTTCTCGTAAACAGTGCCATAACATGCAGGTAAAGTGGGCTGTAATGTGCTGAATTACGCCCACGGGTTTTTTCAGTACATTGCCGCTTTAAATGAACTTTTTTAATTTAATTGCTTTGTACTTCTAAACATTTAGATTAAGAAAGAAGTTTTAATGCTCGAAAAATCTGAATTATTTCATATAAGCTTGAAGAATAGAAAAAAAAAAAATTGTGCAAAATTAATTTTATAAATTCAAATTCTGCAGCATTCTTAGTATTTTGAAATGATTTATTTCATATATCTTTACCATCATGGCTGTATGCGTTTTTGCCTTTTACAACATTTTAGTTCGAGTTGTATTATCTATAGAAAAATAGCTGGCCATCTGTTTTCGCAAAAAAAAACAATGCGCCATTTGCAATATCTGTAATCGTTGTACACAAGCGATCAAGCGATATTTATTCATACAAGAAATAAATTATCATTATATTTATTTTCTCGTAAATGTGATAAAAAAACGTTATATGTAACACGAGCGGTAAAAAATTCCAAACTCGTGTCATTGAAACCCTCACCTTTCGGCTTCGGGCTTCTGATGACTCTCGTTGGTAATTTCTTATTAATCGCCCTTAATACACAATGCACACTATTAAGCTTAACTAAAAGAATTATGAAATTTCACAAATGCATAATTGATTTCACGTAGTATGTATTATTTTAAGACTCTTGTGTGATAAAAGTACTTATCACATATAATCTGACCTGAATTTTATTTTTTGTTTTTATAAATAACGCATTTGACTTCTATCTCACCTGGTGGAAAATGACAACGAAGTCGAGGATACACACCTAAATAATGCCTATTCACTCTCGTCTTGAAAAGGTTCAAGTTATAACGTTCATGGAACAAGTTTGCAGGCAGAAATTTCACTTCATAGCCGGGCCGGGAGAAATATTTATATAGCCTACATTTAGTGTATATCCATGGCATCTGTTACGTAGGGTTTCCCTTGGGTTTCCGTAGCGCCGGGATATGAGTGCATCGCGCGCCATTTCACCCGGTACTCAGCTCGTAGCATCCATCTGCTGCCAGCAGCCCTTCGCAAATCGTTACACTATCTGGTCAGAGGGCGTCCTACACTACGTTTGCCGAGCCGTGGTCTCCATTAAATAACTCTCCGATCGGTTATTGGTACTTCGACAGATATGGCCAGCCCACTGCGACTTCAGCTTGGTTATTCTACCAGCTATGTCGCCGACCTTAGTTCTCTGTCGGATAACCTCGTTCCGTACCTTGTCCTTCAAAGAAACTCCGAGCATAGCTCGTTCCATAGTTCGCCGAGCGACTTTCAACTGGTGAACCAATTGTATCGTGAGTGTCCACGTCTCAGGTCCGTATGTTATAACAGGTAGAACGTACTGATTGAAAACCTTCGTTTTCAGACTTTGCGGTATAAAGACTCGATGTAATTTACCAAACGCTCCCCAGCCAAGCAGAATCCTCCTCTTGACTCCCCTCTCGAAGTTGCTTCTGCGCAATCGCAAAGTCTGCTCGAGGTAAATGTATTCGGAAACAACTTCAAGAAGCTGGCCATTTGTTACAATTGGTCTCGGGACAATATGATCATTGATCATGACGAGATTAGACCAATCCTTTGCAAGGCGGATGGTAGGCTGTCCGACATTTGTTATAGCTACTCCAGCGACTCCTCGAGTAGGACTATGTATGTCATCTGCGAATCGCAAGTGTGAAATGAATTCGCCGTTCATGTTTATGCCCATCCTTTTCCAATGATTATGAGTGTGAGTTTTATTACTATTACTACAGTTGTTAGTATTAATAAATACAATCACCAGTTGAAAATATAGTAACACTTTTTTATCACATCCTGTATGTAAATAAATCGAACTGAAACCAATAACATAAAATTAACTAACCTTGATAGTTAACCATAAATTAAAAGTAGTTAAAATCTGAATTACTTTTAAACCGGGCCTTTGTAATGTAGTTAATGACAACGACCTTGATTAACTGCATACCGTAGGTTTAACTGGATGTAGATAATTTTAACTTAGATTAACTGGTTTATTTACTTAGATATTCGTTCTGAAACGGTGGTTGCTATCAATTATTTTTACACATGGTGTTTGTAAAATAAACGAGCATTTGTTGACGTCGATTGTTTTACTTAGGCACAATTTACATTGCCCCCCGATAATTAACTTTATATCAATTTTTAGTAGCAGTAGAGCTTCTTGTGAAAGAGTTCGTCCAGGGAAGTACTGCCACCTTACCTATTTCTGTCGCCAAGCCGTGATGTGATCATCACTGTGTTCCGGTTTTGAAAGGTAAGTGTGCTGGTGAAATTACAGGCACATCACACCCAGACCCGAGACAATATAGAAAAGTTACTTTTTCTACATTGACCCGGCCGGGGATCGAACCCGGAACCTCAGATATAGCGACATCATAAAAACCGACGTGCATGAAACCCATTTGACCACTGAGGTCGTCTTCTATCGTTTATACTACCTTTTCTAAATTAGTCATGGTCTGGAAGCTCTGTGCTCTGGTACACACAGCAATAGGAATTTCCAAGTTTGAGACCAGGCAATTGGTCTGGCACTATTTATAACTTCGGTAGTTAACTGCCTCCGTGGCCGAACGGTTACCATGCTGGACTGCCACGCAGAGGTCCCGGATTCGATTCCCGGGCCGGAAAAAATATTTGTATGGCCTACATTTATTTCTCTCGTGACTTTGGGTGTAATGTGTGGTGATTGTTTATATGTGTGTAGCACCCACGACACACCCCGGACACTCCACACAACAGTCGAAAGTTATTACGTACTTCTACTACATACAGCAAGGCGCTATCTGCACACGCGCAAATGTGTGCGTAAAGTGGCAGGGTTACCCATCACTTTCTCGTACTATTATGTTATGTGGTTAGAGCGGCGACATGGAGAAATTTCTAACGCAAATCTGTTATCTATAATTCTATTAATAGAATCCTAATAATTATGCATGTTCATTAGGCATTTACATCGATATAAAATTATATTTTTCATTAATTCACTAACTAGAATTATTGAAGATTTATTTAAAAAATATATTAAAAGCACTTAAAATGTTATATTTTGGACACGTACTTTTAAATTAGATAACCAAGGTATTTGAAATTGCGTTTCTAATTTTATCATTACCTAGTTAATAATTAGATATATTCACTACGTAATATTTATCGGCAATACAAATTGAAAATTCAAGAACCCTGGTCTACTAGTTCACGAAGTTATAGTCTTCTTATATTGATATAATAAATCTGTATTATCTAAATAAATGAAAAAACAATAACTGAATAAATCTCAGACGTAAGTTTTTTTTTACTTACTTCGTTTCATCTTTCGGTATACGAAAGAAACTCCTGTTGTTGTCCCGTTTAGATGATGATAAACAGCCGTACACAGCACAATTGACGACCATTATAAATAGTAACGTTAACGTACAAGTTTCGTAATGAATAAATGAAAACTATATTCAAATATCAAAGCCGTCTTAGCGCGAAAACGACTCGCCGACAGCCTTGTTGTCGTTCAGTCAATGTTATCGTCAATTCGCGGGGCGTAATGCGGTATCTAAAGCTCGGGAGGGACGGAGAGTGTCCGTTCTCGTTGCTTTTTTGTTCTCTGCCCACGACACAGGCAGAAAACAATCAGGCAGAGAACGATACAGGGTTTCCCTAGTGCGTGGCTATGAGTGTGTGCGCGTTATTATTAGTTGATGTTGATAACAGTGATGATGTGCATTTCATATACCTTAAACGGGATAATTACTAACGTTTAAGAGATAGCTATTTAAACTGAGATCGAAAAGCTATTAAACAAGGCAAGTTTCACTTGACGGTTTAACTATCACATAGGGAGTGTTGTGTGAGACAGAAAAATAATAATAACTTGCATTTAAACTATAATATGGCCGTGGTAGTAGCCTAATGGTTTGGCCAACTGCCTCTCAAGCAGAGAGTCGTGGGTTCGAATCCAGGCTCGCACCGCTGAGTTTCTCGGAATTTGTGTGCGAAATTTAATTTTAAATTTACTATGAGCCTCTCGATGAAGGAAAACATCGTGATGGAACCTTCACGTTGAAGAAGGTTCATAAACCTCGGAAAACGTGCGAAGTCTAACCTAACCCAACCCGCATTGGTCCAGCGTGACGGACTATGGCCTCTACCCTCGTCTGAAAGGAGACCCGAACCCAGCAGTGGGATGTATAAATGAGTTGAAGATGGATTTAAACTATAAAATTTGTCTTGTAATGTAGTATTATGAAACCAATTTAAGGCGTGTCACCGGAGGAGAAGCGGGACAAACTGTTTGGCTAGATCAAATTGTTTCGGTATTTACTATAATTGTTAATACTAAGATCGAACATTCAGAAAAAATTCCTTCAATCCGGCCGGATTCGAACCGACGTCTTCTAGAATACCGTGGCAGACGCTAAACCAACTAAGCAACGGAACGAACCAGCGGACCTCACGAATTTCTCTATGTGCTTGCGTCGTATCTTTGTATTTGGTTTTTCAACGAATTTTTAGCCGTAGCGCCATCTATGAGAAATCTACCAGCCCCGGCTAGATCTGTATGCACGGTATGCTAGAAGACGTCGATTCGAATCCGGGCGGAAGGAATTTCTTCTGAGTTCGATCTTTGTATTAATAATTAGAACAAACTAGTGGAGTAATTTCACCTAAAAATAACTGAATATCAATTCAATAAAAATTTTGGTATTTACTATTAAATAACGGTCTTACGGAAAATATACGATACACCTAAGGATATTAAGGATATCATCTAGAGAATGTGCTAATTTGTTACACGTTAGCATGTACTATATCATATAAAATCTTAAAAACAGGCTAAAATAAAGGTCTAAAACGAATTATTTAAGAATAATATATCTATTTTTGCACATAATTTTCATATGGAGAAATTTCTCTTGAAATACTACAGAGGACTTGCTAAATTAAAGCCCTGTAGTTATTAAATTCACTTTTATTCCAAAATTTCAAAATTGCCCAGCGATTTAACGATGCGGCCCGCTGTTCTGTCTGTCGCCATCGGGCGCTTGTCGACGAATCTGAGCCAAATTTTCTCCGCCTGTTCTTATTTTATTCATATTAACTTTCAGCGCGCGGGTTGCTGGACGCGATGGGCGGTCCTCCACAACTTACCTCCTAAAATGTAGGCTCGCGTTGAAGTACCTCGCCTCGCGAATTAAATTTTTTCCCGTACTAATAAGGTTCATTTTTGCTCGGGTTGACCGGCAGAAATACTGGCTTTATTTCAGAATTTACTTTTTTACAGACGGAGTAATCGCGTAAAATACACACAAAGATATATTGTCAAATTGATAACCTCCTTCATTACACGTCGATTAAAAAACGTAACAATAAATTACAACGAACTTATAAACATGATATGCATAAAGCAACAACAACTCACGCCTATATTCCCCATAGACTATTTAACAAAACAGTCATAAATTTTGCTCGTTAGAGATACTAGAATGAATAGAAGATCCAGCGGAAAGGGCTGGAAAGTCGAAAGCGGCCCCGTTGCATTGCAATTCACTGCATTTTATAGCATCAGTTGCTTTACGCATTTAATGGTGTTCAATAATTATTTAACTGGACACGTTGATTTAACTCGTTACTACATTTACACTTACGTGCTATAAAACGGGCAGTAAAGAATAGGTTTTATAGCAAAGTTTGAAACAGTAATAATTCCTGGAACCAGAATCTAAATATAGTTGTTAAGAAAGAAATGTACCTTACGATTATTACACGACTTTACTGTCCAAAGACAGAAATCAATCATCACAACATGTAGTCATCACCATTAAATACGCCTTTAGGTTTTTTGTAATGATAAGTTTAAGAAAGCTGTTATAGATGTTATACCAAATACAAAAGACTCAATTCTTCTTTGGACGCATTTAATCGACACGTATATATTTTATTTTGTCATGGCAAAATACGCTGTATTCATTTAGCCTTTACGTTTTAACTTAAATGAGCGTCCCGGACACGCGGGCGAAGCTGGCTTGAATTTGATCTACGCGGCGACCGCGCGGTTGTATTATTCAGAGGAATTTAAATGTTGTTACCTAGTAAATAGAATTCAGATTCGCCATTAATGTTTACGAAGGCGTGGTAACTGGGCGGTCGCCGCGCGGCGACCGCGCGAAAACTTTCTCCTTGTGTAAGTGGGCGCTTATGGTATAGTTAATATTAAAAATGTGTAGGTATTCTTTCTGTCACCCGTGTCAGATGAATATATTTTAAGTGTTGATTCAAAAATACGCAAGAAATTACAATTTGTTTCTTTGTACATTATGCAAACGGCGCTTTTGTTTCATCATCTACCCTTTTATACGTCTCACTGCTGTGCATGGGTGTCCTCTCTCCGCCATGCTGGCTTAATGCGGCGAACGTTCTTCTACGCGCAACTTTCATCACGACGTTTTGCTTCCCCGAAAAGCTCATGGTTTTCAAATTAAATTTCCCACATAAACTCAGAAGTGCGAACCCGTATTTGATAGCCACGACCTCTGTTTGAGAAGCGGTAGGTCAAACCATTAGGCTAACACGGCTTTTTAACGGACTTCAAAAAGGGTGAGGTGCTTAATTCGACTGTATTTTTTTATATGCTACGCAATTAGTCTACCATTTGTGAACCAATTTTGGTGATTCTTTTTTTATTGGAAAAAGGATACTTAAATATTGGTCCCATTTAAGTCTGAAGAAAATATTCCACCTCTAAGGGTGGCAAACTAGGGGATGAATCCGGTTTCGCACACTTTCCGGTACCGATTTCAATAAAACTTGGCAAATAAATGTAATTCCACGAACTTTTGAGGTCTGTTTTTTTTACAAAAAATTTATTTGTTTGACGTTTTAAAAATGGCGACTATAATAATAATAATAGCGCGTACACACTCTTAGCCCCGCACTAGGGAAACCTTGTGTCGCGGGTGCCACGGACACACATACATAACCACAAATTACAGCCAAACTCACATGAGAAATAAAAAATAACTATTACAGTTGTGTACGCAAAGATTGTCATTCTAAACATTATGTTTTTTTAATCCATAACAAATCATTCGCCTCAGATTAATTCCCGTGCAAAGAAATGGGTCAAATATCGATGGACACAGCACTGTAGTACTCATTATATTTGTGGCATCCTTCATAAAAGTAGAATGCCACTTTGTGCTTTTTAATAAACATTTAGCATGTACCTTACCGGACTCTGAACTTTCATTACATCTATTCTAAGGTACTCCACATATTAAATGTAATAGACTAGTACATTATAAGAATTACAAAAGAAAACAAGAATAACAAAAGGAAAACAAAAGTATTACTTCCTTTTCTGCCATACTACGGAATAAAATAGCTTCTCTTTTAAACAGACTTCACAACAGTAGATGTTGCTACTTTCACAGCATCCTGAAAATGATGGCTAAGAAAGTTGGGGGACCTCTCATAAGACACCTCATAGATTTTACGCGATCTTTGTTTAAAATAATTAACAAACATAGTTTATAAGTCTCTTACTAATTTAATATGGGTTTACGTTGTCCGAAAATAAGTAAATTATTATTATTATAAAAAACAAAGTATAATCAACAGCACAGTGTAAGGTTTAGCAAAACCTTACACTGTGCATTTTGAAGCATCTCATCGTACGGGCAAAAAGTAGAACTTAAACCTTAAGAGTAAATCGAGACATGTCATCGTCGGTATTTTAAAGTTACACGTGCTTACAAAGTATTAAAAAAAAAACAAAATGAACCTGTGGCAATCGGTCCACGGGTGTGAGATCCATGCCCCGTAGCTTTATTCTCAAAAAGAAAGAGTAGCCATGGCTGATTACTTTCTCGAGGAGAAAGTTTCGTTCGGTAGTACAGCGACCTTCAGATGAGCCATGCCACTGACTTGTTGTTAGGCAATACAGTAACATGATGTTTTTTAAGCACATTTAAAAACGAAAGGCACCCGATAAGTGTGACAATCTTAATGTTTTACATAGGAAATGAAACTATTTCTCCGGATTTAAATCTCGTATATTCGTACTTTCAAACAAACCAACGTTTCGGGCCCTTTACAGGTCCCATGGTCACGGTTGAGTAAGGTGGTAACGTCATCAACCAGTTATGTCTAATATTAACACAAACCACTTTATTTTTCGCTTAGTTACAAAAGTTATCAATTAAATACCTTATTTTTAAATTTTACAACTAACATTCCAATTTACGCTAACTTATGTTTTACAATTATGTTATATTAACAATATGAATTTTGTATTAAATAAATATATTATTAATTAATAATCGAAATTAGAATAAATTATATATTAAATGTTTTATTTAAGGTATCAAAGTACCTATGTAATTACCCAAAAATTGTTAAAACATTTTCTAAAAAAATCCCATCAAATAGTCATATAGTGAATGCCAGTCAGGGTTTTTTTTTCTAACTCAGCTGTCACACTACCGTGTCTCTAGATAATAAAAGTTACCGTACTCATAAAAGCATTTTATTACTGTTAAACTCCACCATTGTCAAATCGTGTTAATCTCTTCACGAGGTTGTTAACACCTTTCCACTCGTTCAGTGACTGAATGACTGAGTAATTGAATGAGAGAATGATTGTATTGTTAAAAAATGTATTTATTATCTTTGAGTTAGTGGGCGGTTGACAGTTGATAGATGAGATGAACTCACAAAGGTAAATCTAGTATTAGTTTTCTATACTATTGTACCGCACATGTAACACTTCTTCCCTCCTTGTCATAACTAACGCATTTGCATCTTTCGACATATCAGCACGTAAAATTATATTGTCACCTAAAAAAATGTCAATTACGCAGTTTTCACTTAACAATAAAACTGAAACTAAATAAGATATAAAAAAACCGCTTATAAGGGGTTGTAGATTTTGTTTCGCTAATCCAGGATATGTTAATACCTCAATTTCGCTAAAAATCAATCAGTCACTGCGCCCATCACCCTGAGACGTAAGTTGACAAGTCCCATACAATTTCACCAGTATCCCTTAAAACCTAAACACAGTAATGCTGACATTACTGCTAGGCGGCAGAAACAAGTAAAGTGTCAGTATATACCTAGACGAACTCTTTCACACGCATATAGTACGTGAACTTTCGACTGTTTAGTGTTAATAATATGGTTTGTATTGTTTGTACGTTTTTATATCATTGTATTACTTTGTTTATGTGGACCGAACCTTCTCTTTTACTCTAAGGTTAAGCTACACCGCTTACCTTCACAGCGACAGATGCCAGTATACTCGAGAACTGCCGGTATTTTAGTGCTGGTGAAGACCGTCGTACAGCTATGTAACTATGCTCTATGTATAAAAGTTGTTCATTTTTCTATTAGTCATACAACAACCCTAGCAATGAAGAATACTAAACAAAAACCAATAAATAAAAACATGTTTCGCTCGTTACATAACATTACCCAACTACAGAGTTAGATAAACAATGTAATCATAATACGTAACGTAATGCACATCATTAAAATTCATCTAATGTGCACTCAGCTTGAAGCTAAGAATAGCACTACTTACTTAATAAACTACTTATTTATATCCATTTTTTTAATGTTGATTCGTCCTAGTTTTTATTGCTTCATTCAACTCACATGAACACGTTGAAGCGGGGTCAGAAGTTCGAGTTTTAACATACTAACTTTTATCTTAAATGCGAAAGTAACTCTGTCTGTTACGTTTTCATGCTCAAAACCGCTGAACCCTCTGAGAGTCTACACCCTTTCTTTGTCCGACATCCGTCCAAAACAATTACTGTCAAATAAGTAAAACTCGACGAAATTAAAAGATGCATGATGCGAATGAAGCTTCATACTTGACATTGTCTTCAAATTACTTATTTGATAGTAATTATGTCGGACGTACAACAGGAGACAACCTCCTAGTTAATGGCATAAAGTTCTGTGGCTATTGTAAATTAAGCCTTACCAACTCTGTACTAATGAACATTTTGTCCTAAATAGACAAAAAATCATCCCACCATTACTTTTAACAATTTCTTGGTGTTATTTGATAATAGCTGGTGCCCGCGATTTTGCCTGCATACTTAATTGAGAAATTATTGGTTCTTCACACAAACTTTCTTTCCCTATTTCACCCTCTATAAGATTTATTTTTGAGACAAAAAGTAGTCGGTGTCCTTCTCCTAGATCCCAACTATCTCTATACCAAAATTCATCAAATCTGGGGTCTTCGTTCGACATCCGTCCTAAACAATTACTGTCAAATAAGTAACACTCGCCCAAATCAAAAAACAATGTTAAGTATGAACTTCATTCGAATCGTGCATCTTTAAATTTGGTCGAGTATTACTTATTTGACAGTAATTAT
Source organism: Hyposmocoma kahamanoa (assembly GCF_003589595.1). Lineage (NCBI taxonomy): Eukaryota > Metazoa > Arthropoda > Insecta > Lepidoptera > Cosmopterigidae > Hyposmocoma > Hyposmocoma kahamanoa. The sequence goes on along the minus strand of NW_020653743.1, from coordinate 10,553,130 downwards.
TTTGGACGGATGTCGAACGAAGAACGGTGCAGACCCCCAGACGCGAGTTAAAAAACAGCTCACATCAATTCTCGAGTAGTGGGAATTCCCTCTGCAATGTAAATAGAGCATAAGGGCACCACTAAAGCGACTGACTCCGTGGCCGAACGGATGACATTGAATTCCTTCTAAGTCCTGGGAATTTGCAACTACGACCAACCAATATCAAGATTTTGTAGTGTTTCAAATTAAAAATGTGTAAGGCTTATGGCACTTCAATTTTTTTTTTCCGTGCCGCCGATTCTAAATACTAAACTCATTGACATTGATATTTTGACCACCTCGGCGACTCAGCGGTTCATACTGTGGGCAATGCAGGAAGAGGTCCCGGATACAATTTCCGGTAAGACCAACATGGGAAACGAATGTTATTTAATAGGTTCTGCACTGTGTGTTCCGGGTTAGTACACGGAACACACAGTCCAGAGTTCGTTCCGGGGTAGTCCCCGGAATGAATGCTGTTCCTCTGGTATTCATGACACAGGAAATTTCCTAGTTTTCTAAAGTTTGAGATCAGGTAATTGGTGTGGTTGTCTGGGACTGTTACTACTATTTATATGAACTGCCGCGGTGGCCGAACAATTACCACACTGGACTGCCACGCAGAGGTGCCAAGGAGAGTTTGGTTCCTGAGAAATATTTGTATGACCTAGATTTAGTTCTCTCGTGAGTTTGAGTGTAATTTGTGATTGTCTATGTGTGTATCCATGGGACCCGCGATACAGGGTCTGCCCAATGCGGGTCTTTGAGTATGTGCTTTATTATTATTATTATTAAAGACAAGAAATAGCAACGTTGTATATGCAAGATGCTGAATATCACTTCAAGTCCAAGGTGCGATTGTGATGAACCAAAAAAATTAGCAAGAGTGTGAAATCGATTGACATTGAAACGATTTCTTTGCGTAATTGGACTGTAAAATTAATCGGTAACGAATTATCTTCAAATTTCTTTGATGTTTGGTAACTTATTGTTTCTTTTTTTAACTTCCTTTACTAGGAGTGTAGAAACAACGAAGTCGACTCCAGGTGTATTACCCGTAAAACTCAGACAAGAACCAATTAATACAAGTCCGTTTCATTAATTAGCGTGCTAACCGTTTGGCCACGGAGGTAGTAATGGTTACTTTAATAGTTTTTTTTATGAAAATTGAAATTAAAGAAAGTGATACTTATTACGTTGATTTTTTAATTAATACTATGATGTTTTACAGTCGTGGTATTCATAATTATTAATAACAAAAATCGAATACAAAGAAAAATTCCTTTGGTCTGAGCGGACTCGAACCAGTGTCTGTAGGCCAATCTAGAGCAATCACTTTACCAAGTGAGTTTTCAGAATGAGTCAGTAGAACTTTATTATTACAAAATTTTATTGTTTAATAATTATTTAAGTGTTTTATTGAATGTCAGGTATGTTTCACTACGTCCGTATAACTCGATTTTCACCGGCTTGCCTAAAATTTTCCACGTATTATCAAATACTACATTTTGTGCTAAATTTTGTGTGTAGAATAAGTTAATCAGCGAAATGATGTACCAATTGTGTTTCAGTGTCGCCAAGACGCGACTTTTTCTTAAGGAAAGTGTTTTTTGCTTTGCTCCGGCTTCACTAACGACAATTTTCATGCCTCGCCCCTATTGTGCAGTAAATTATACTGTTATATTTTAATAATACATGTCAATCAATTATGACATGAAACTAATTACATTATTACGGATAAATCAGGTTTCGTGCAGTTCTATATGCGAAAATCAAAGTCAGATATAACTAACACACAACTTTATGCTCACCATTGTAAGGAGACTACTAAGAACCTGTGCAAGTGTCTAGACATTGCTATTACTAACAAGGTAAAGTGTTTAGGTGTTATAATAGATGATAACCTCTCTGTTAATTTATTATGCCGTATGTAAATCAATTATTACATATTGCTAAAACTTCATTATTAATCATTGAGAGAGTCCAACGAACGGTTCTAAAGGTTTCTACCTTCCGCCATTTCCTTTACCCCACTGACCTTCTGAATAAGTCGTGTAACGTACTAACTGTAAAGCAATTATTTATTAAGCCAACAGTTCTCAAACAGCACATTGCACTCCCATATAGTACTGAAAACAATACGAAAAGGCGGAAAGGTATTGTCTGCCCCAAATTGCTTGATGATACTCAAGCCATGTCTTTACTTCCAATTTTTTTGTGTTTTTTGTACAATAAATTAATGGCCAGATCGGCCACATATCATTTTTGTTACATAAAGGTTAAGAAAATTCTCCAACAATTCCTTCAAAATATGTCCTACGATAATACAGAGAATTTATTAATAATCCTACTCGTAAATTAATGTTGTCTAATTTAGGCGTATAGGTATAGGCGATATATGATTTGCATTTTATTGCTTAATTATTTTTTGTTTATAATTTTATCATATATCCACCTATATAATTAGCACTTTTTACCTGAAATACAGGATTCTCCTAGTTCTGGTATATGTATTATATTTCACATTGATTCGCATAATTAGTGTTTAGTTATTCATTTGTACAATAAGTTATTCAACAAACAATTATATATTTTTTTTAATGGTGATAATGTAAGTTAATGGACGTTTAGGCATTGTTATATGTAGATTATACCTTTTGTACAAAAGACTATTATTTTTAATGCTCCATGGAGTACGAGTGACAAGGATATACAGTACGAGTGATTCTAGTTTTGTTTCAATAAAGTTTTGGGTTGTCTGGAGGCTATCTCTTTAAGAAATAAATCCACTTTTTTGTTCAATAAAGAATACACTAGTAAAGAACTTATTTACTTGAGGTCCCCGTGCCCTTCATCTGTACAGAATTTTATCCAAAAAATAACTCAAGCGCCAACAGCTACCTTGCCCAACGCATTAGCACAGTTATACAAAGGGGCAACGCTGCCAGCATCTTATGCACCTTGCCGCGGGAACCCAATTTTATGCATGTAGTTTAAAAATTCTAGTTTTAGTTTCTAGTATTTAAGCTTTTATTGTACCTTTCCTGTATATTTTAACTTATAATCTAATAAATAAAATAAGCTAATTGTGTTTTATACGAGAAGGAAAAAATAATAATTTATATTACATATGTATCATGTTTATAGAAAGTTTAAGCCATTGCATGTCTAATACTACAATACAATGACAATATATTACACAAGTTACATTATTACTTCTAAGACAAGATCGCGAGTTAGAAAATTTATAGGTACATTGGAAACAAGACGAGCTAGCCTGGGAAAGGTACAGAGGTCATGAGACAAGTAAGAGTCGTTTTACCGCGGCCATCTTGGGATGCTGACCCTATTAAAAGTTAATAGAAACTGATTGCAGAAGGGGCTTATAGAACTGTAAGTTGATGCAGGTAAAAAATAATACACTGATGATTTTAAACAATATCTGTTTACAAATGCGAAAGATTTTCAAAAAACTTCTATTACCGCTTTTTAAGAATAGCCAAAATACTTTTTTTTCTCTTATTCCACTTCTGAATTTAGAATGTACTATAATTTTACAGTGTATAAGACGTCGAGCTTTCCATTGGTTCAAATAATATTAATAATAATCCACTACAATAGACCAGACATCACGCTAGTGAACAAGATTGACAAAACCGGATATTTAATAGACATTGTCGTACCAAACCATACCAAACCAAGCCAAACCAAAGACTACAATATCAGAAAAACTCTCTAAACACACAGAACTAAGAGAGGAAATAACCAAAATATGGTTACACACCACCTACACAAGTCATTGCATTCCCTGAATCTCCCACCAAACATATACCACTTGTTACAGAAGGCAGCCATCCTTAATACTTGTCGCATTGTTAGAAGGTTCTTGCAGATGAAAGAGGACGAAGTAAGCTTTTGTTACGCACCACCACCACCGTCTACATAGACATGCTGCATTTGCTTGATTTCGGTCCGCAAGTGTAGTTCAAACCAGCTATAAAAAAAGCTGAAAAAAGTAAAGAAACAATAAAGTAGGATCTTATTCACCCACCACATACTCGTAGATACACGCCATACTGCATTTACTTGACTTAGGTCCGTAAATGTGGTACAAACCGGCTAAGAAGCTGACAAGACTAAAGTAAATTATAATAATAATAATAATAATACGCGTTTTATTGAGCGTTATTCCCAAACAGCTACACCAGTCATTGCATTCCCTGAACCTACCACCAAACATATCCCTCTCTTACAGAAAGCAGCCATCCTCCGTCTTTGTCGCCTTGTTAGAACGTTCTTACAGATTGATGTCATGATCCCACATTTTTCCACTAAGAGCCCCACTTGATATGCACTTGGTTTTGGTCCGTGCATATTGGTAAACTGGAGACCTCCGAGTAAAATTAAATTTTATAATAATAATTATGAAAGCTTTTAAAATTTATAGGCTTTTTTATTATAGTTTTTAAGTGCAATTTAATTACTTTGTTCAATAGTCTCTTGTTTGTAAGTACATTTATTTACTTCGCAAATGCCGTATGTGACTGTCATAGGGATGCAAATTTACAGTAACGCATGTTCACTTTAAGCAGCTTCACAGTTTGTATTCTATTGCTATGCCATAAATAAAAAAATATATAGATCTACAAAATAATAATGATGACAATGAGTACCAGGATAACAGAAGACCCATATCACAACTAATTGGTTTGTCGTTCTGGCTCAGGTAATGTAAAACAAGCACACCGATTCCTTGGTCTCAAATTAACTTCTCAAATTCACTCCGAGGTACAACACGAAACACCCAGAACAGAACCAATTTAGAAAAGGTCATTTCCAAATTGGTCCTACCGTGAATCGAATCCGGGACCTAGAAGAGCTTGGAAATGGTCGTAGTTTTTTAAATCATCTTATATTTTTAATGACAAATTAGGTTGTTTGTGAGATCTCTAATCTAGAAAGTTATTGATATGCTAATTGTAAATTCTGAGCGTTAACAAAGAATTTTGTAGGTCACTAAAACTGGAACTAAAACGTTGCATGTGTTACAAATAAATTTTTGTTCGACTGTTATATTTCTAAATATTTTACAATCTCTATAGTAATTTAGTAACATTTAGGAAATGCAGCTTCATTTTATGCAGACGACTAATTTCAAGGTCCGTTGCGCGATCCGAAAGAATTATGGGTCACGCGTTAACGTTTGTCTGTGACATTTAAATTTACCTTACGTTTTGTAGATTTGGAAACTACTGGCTTACCTGAAAAGAAAAATAAACATTATTAAAACAATGCGTCGATAATTATTTAATCTTTTAAGAGAACTGAACGAGAACACATTCGCATGTATTTTTATTTTTTTACGATCACAAGTGACGGGACGAACAAGTCGTGCGCCTGGTGGTAAGCGACACGCCTGTCCATAACAATTTCAGTGCCACTCAGAGCTTTAAATCACAAAGATATGACGGGCACTGCCACAGCGCCCGTCAACCTAAGACACAAGTTGACAAGTCCCATGTGCCTGTAATTATACCAGCACATTTAAAACCGGATGCGTAAATTAATACAGGGAATAAAAATAACCTGAATGTTCCTGTCATTCGTCTACACAAATTGTCAAATTCATCTAAGGGGTAAATATACCGATAGAATTCCGGTTGGTATTCAAACTTTGCCAATTACGAGGTTTAAAACTATAGTGAAACGAAAACTTTATACTAAAGGATACAGTTTCTACTTTCTTTTTCTTTCATTTTAGTAAAAACTGCCTTACGAGTGAACAAACCAGTTGGCCACCGTGGTCTATCGCGTATATTTGTTTTTTTTTTTCAAACGAACCAACGTTTCAGGCCCTTTACAGGTCACATGAAAACCTAAGGACTCAATACATGTCTAATTTTTAATGCATTTTTAACAATTGGGGACTATAGTAGAATATCTGTAAAGGTGGAGATTATTCCATAATTCGCCTGCAACCGAGTCACATACCTGAAGAATTTATTTTATTCATGTCTATGAACAACTATATTTTAACTTGTCTAACTTAAAATATAGTTGTACACTTTGACTGCCTCCGTGGCCGAACGGTTACCATGCCGGACTGCCACGCAGAGGTCCCAGGTTCGATTCCCGGGCCGGGAGAAATATTGTTATGGCCTACATTTATTTCTCTCGTGAGTTTGGGTGTACTTTGTGGTTGTCTATGTGTGTGTCCATGGCACCCGCGACACAGGGTTTCCCTAGTGCGGGGCTATGTTGAGTGTGAGCGTTATTATTTATTATTTATTTATTACTTAGAACATTTTGTGATATCTATATATTATAAATAATAGTGTATTTCTATCGATATGACCTCAAATAATTTATTATTATTTCGTCCAGTTTTGTAGGGTACAAATACTCATAGTTTTAAGAGTTACAATCTTTGCTAACTGCCTATTAACAATAATGCCGTAATAAGTTACGAATTTTTCAAAGCAATTTTCTAATTAATATTGATATTTCAGGAAAAATTCCCACCTTAATGAAAATTAACTCGACTAAAAAATTATCTGTCCACTGTCGTGCGTGCCACTGTACACCTTATTAAGAATTCCATACGGTTCCTCATTGCATAAGTCCTATTAGCAAATATTATTATCACGACAATTGTTACGGTTTGGTATTATGATGCTTTCTAACAGGATGTAGGTAATATTATAATGACGTAGTTCCAATATAGAAGAGTGTACCGGATACCAAACATTGTTAAATTATTTTTACACATAGACGTCAGGAACACACTGTTTTTCTGACTTTATTGTTCAAAAAATTAGGTTTTTATTTCATTCTACAATAATAATAGTAATATAGCATACCGGGCACAGGCCTCCTTCTCACGCCTTATCCGTGTTGGGAGCTTCACACACATCCTGAATTTCTTTGCAGATGGTGCAGGTTTCCTCCCCATGTTTTCTTTCACCGAAAAGCTCATGATTAATTCCAAACTAAATTTCGGGCGTGAATTCCGAAAACTCAGAGGTGCAACCCCGGATTCGAATCCACAACATCTGCGTAAAGGCGGTTGGTCAAACCGTTAAGTTACCACAGCTATACATTATTTGAAAATTTGTCTTATAATTTCGCTACCGCATTTCAAAATTCACTTTAATGTTTTAGATATTCCGTCTTTGAAGATGCGCTAATGTTACAAAGTATGTTAAGCCTTTTCTTAATAACTTAACCTCCGGTTAAAAAACCGACCTCAAAAGTCATTCATCCCCTAGTTTACCACCCTTAGAAGTGGAATATTTCCTTCAAATTTAAATGGGAGCACTTCTGAGGTACCCTCTTTCCAACAAAAAATCGTCAAAATAGGTTCACAAATGGCGGAGTTATCGCGTAACATACATACAAAAAAAAGACGTACAGACGAATTGAGAACCTCCTCCTTTTTTAAAGTCGGTAAAAAAATAAATATAAGTCGACATCCGAACACCGTGACCTACTCACACTGAGCGCGTTTGTGAACTGCATCCGATTCGTATTCTACTATACAAATCTAGAAAACTCGGACCCACTTCGGATGACGCTTTTGCACTATCGTTACAATATCGTTAATACACCTACAGATAAAATGACACTTTGGACACTTGTGACATTTCGGACCGTTATTTCTCGGATTCGGAACTAATACGAATAGGACGTATTGCGCAAACGTTCTTATTGTTCAATACAGAACATAACATTTTATAATCTAAAATTAAAAAGAAGATATTTTAAGAATTACGGTAGCAACTGATAGTTTCATAAATACCTTTTTAAAGAAATATACGGCCATCAGTGGACTATAACAACCCGATGTGCATGAGAAGAGAAAAGCCATGATTCAGGAAGTGTCGTTCAAAACATGACCAAAAAATCGGTTAACTTTCCTTCAACCAGAAATCACGTACGAATTTCGCAGGCCCTGCGCCCGCGCAACGTTTCTCCTACCGCAGGTGGAATTCACTTTCTCCCCGCGCCCACTTGTTTGCCGACACACAGACAAACAGATAGATGTGCCTTCTCCGAATATTGAATGGCAAACATCGTTACGGTGAAATCTCAATCGATAAAGATTTTTCTGTAGATCCTGAGTTTGATGGCGAAATTGAGCTCGTTTTCGTGTATATGAATGCAATCATCGCTAACTGATATGTTAAGTTTTGACTGTAGCCTTTATTGCGGAGTTAAAAAGAACTTGATGACCTCGGTACCCAAACGGTTAGCAATATAGGCGATAGATGAGAAAAATCCCGAATCCGATTCCCGCTAGGTCCCATTTGAGAAACATTTTTTTCTAAATGGGTTTGCGTCTGTTCCTACCGGGTAATTAACTAGTTCAAAGTGGTTAGTGTTGCTGTCTGTCACAATAATGTAAAAATGACTGCCTTTGTGACCGAACGGTTACCATGCTGGACTGCCACGCACCTGGGTTCGATTCCCAGGCAAGGAGAAATATTTGTATGGCCTATATTATTTATCTCATAAGTATGGATGTAATTTCTGTTTTTTAAATTTATGTTTTGGACGTAATATGAGTGAGTACATTAAAAAAAATTTGGTATTATTATTATATTTTTATGTAAATCATCTGGTTTAAGAAAATGTTAGGAGAATCTGACACATAAAGTCAACGAATCGTATGTCCGTCCAGTCGTGTCACGTAATTATTTTAACCAATGGAAAGTTTGCTATCTTATTCACATTCACAAGACAATGTATGTACCACACTCTGAATACAGCAGCAGCAGTAGAGCTCCCCATGTAAGAGTTCATCCAGGGGAGTACCTTACCTATTTCTCCCTCCAAGCCGTAACGTGACCGTGAAATTACAGGCACATGAGACTTGTCGAAGGTGGCCGAAGATAGACAAAAGAGGTGTCGGGCGCCCAGTTGCAAGGTGGGTTGAACGTCATAGTACGCATCGCGGGGCGTCAATGGATGCGGCTAGCACAGGATCATGGTGGATGACACAAACTCCGGGAGAACTACGCCTCGTAAGTGAAATCAGGTTGTGGATGATGATAAAACCTGTCAACTTATATTTCACGGCAACGGGCACAGTGGCAGTTCCCCTCAGACCGTTGCCATTTATAGCTCACTGGCACTGCAACTGCCATGGACAGGCGTGTCACTTAACAACAGCGCCTGACTTGTTCGTCCTGTCACTTGGTATCATAAAAAAACAACTACGTCAAATATGAACTATTTTGATTTGGGCCACTTTTCTTGTACAACAGCGATTTGTCATTTCAAGTTCCACAAGTCATCATGCTGCCAAAAATCTTGTCACCATGATTTAAGAAAAACAAAAGTTCAAGAACAATTTTACACTTCATTCATTTCATTCGGCGACAAGAATTTGCTGAGTCATAATTACTTTTAGGCATGCTTTTGAGCTTTACGTGACATACATAAATCTATTATGCTACGAAGTAATCAATTAGAGAAATATGCCACACAATCACACCATTTACCTGGTTGTGGGTAATTCAGGAAAAATTAGAAATTCCTTGTACCTTGAGTGAACACATAAACCAAAAGCTTGTGGGTAATTTTCAGGTCAGTTTTCACGAACTAATTTCGAAGGCATTTTTTATTGTTCAAAGATTCTAGAATATTATCATGAAGTATTATTTAATATTTCAGTATAATATACTTGAATACTTAAATAATAACTATTGCCACCGAAATTAGGTAGAGAAAACTAACCTTGAAATGATCGTTGTAACGTTTCATTTTCCTAAACCGATCCATTTGAGAAACTGTCCTGGAACCTTTACTTTAATCCAGACTAGGTCTTCCTCTAAGGTCCTCTGGATTAATAAGAAGCTGAGTACCAGGATTTTGGGCTACAATAAGAGCTACGTATTTTCACTTAAAAAACTAAGAAAAATCGCACGATCCCTCTTAACCGTCTAAGTTGAAAAATGAAGAATCGTCAATTCCTGAAATCTGAAACTTCACTTTCTTTTATAATAGCTTGTTGGAGTACAATTTTGAACTCGTCAGGAACAAAATGAATCTTGTAACGTACATATATTAGGTTACCAATAAAAAGCTTTAATTCGATATTAAATTTATATGAGAGGAGATTTCACTCAAAATCTCTTTCCTGAAAAGTTATAATTTTGCACATGTGATCTTATTACACAAAAGGTGCGAATTATGCATAATAATATGAGTAATAAAGACAGTTGACGTAAATAAATCCTGTGCTTGAAATTGACTTAATTATAAGGTCCTTCACACAACACGATGTTTAGAATATGACGTCAACAAAAAATCGAACACTAAAAGAAAGATTTAAATACTAACTAGACCAACACTAAACTATTTCAAATATTTGCAATTAGTGAACAGATATAGTCGCAGAGGTTTCCATACAATTGCGTTATTGTCGTTGCATACAACAAATGCACCAATTCCCACGACTGAGTATAGGGTTGTAAATGATCTGAGAATATTTTTTTATAATTCCAACTGACGAGATAAATAAGTCATGAACCTGATGCTAAGCGACACGACTGTCAACAGTAGTTGCAGTGGCGGTCAGATTTTAAAATATTTACGTCACAATATTTTGAAACAGTCGTAAAAATCTAAAACATGCTCCACCGTTTCCTACAAAACACCGACGTCTGTTTCGTAATTTGAAAATTCCAGTGCGTGGTGAAAATGAAAGAAACTTAATTCTTGTTAGGTTAAATGACAACAAAAAAGTTCAAATCTCGTCACGTGGTATCATAAAAAAGTACTTTAACCATTTTTTTCGAAACACAAAATATGAATGAAAATAGTCATGACTGGAAAACGTAATGGATTCTCTATATAAAATTTACATCGTCACAACTATCACATTATTTGGAACAACAATAAACTTTACATAAACTCATTATACAGCTTCTGCGTACTTGGATGACAAAAATCCGTGGTAGTGACCCGTTTGTAGTCTTCATCTAAGTAATGACGAATACATGTATTCTCAGATGTATATTTACAAAAAGCAATCTCTAGAGTTTCTTGCTCATTCTTCTCAGGGGAATCTGCCTTACGAGTGAGTAATAGAGTTTAATCAATATGACGATATCAAGTATAATTTGCTTACCCATGCAATACAGATTATTTGAGTTTGAAACTACCATATGATTAACGCTGCGCGGCTTGCTACGCCCATCCTTTTAAAACTCAATCTACATTGCTGCGGAACGTACATAGCATAATGAAATTTAATTCAACTGTATAACGTCTAAACAAGATACGAGAACGACCTCAGTGTACACTGTCCACTGTATTGCATATGTTCTTCTTACAATGCTATCGGATTTCATTTTGACATTTTCTCTGGTTCTGTGGCCTCATCTAGGAACTCAATTATAAAGTGTCTTCTATGCTGACTTTGCGATAGGTTTTGTTTGATTTATTGTCTTCTCATAAGTATTAGATGCAAATTACTTTTAACAGTCGTTTATGCACTTTTTGCCAATGAAATTTGATTACTGTGTTCACATCAAGTAGGGTACATTCTTCTCGTATTATACTGTTAATCAAACGGTTTCACCTTATTTTAGAACAGTTTTGTGAACCGAATAATAAAAAAAAATGAGCCAAGGAACTATCTCGGGAATACCCGCAGTACGAGACGATTCTCGTATCTAGTTTATACGTACAATTTCGTGATAAAAATTTTATTTATTCCGATCCACGGCAATGTAAATTAACTCTAAAGTTAGGTTTGTCGACAACCCTGAAGTCTAAACCAGTTGTCACGCCCGGGCGCGACTGCTGCATGTGTTGCTGCAAGATTCAGCTTACGAGTAATTTATCATTACCACACTCGAATTAGGTAACGGCAGAGATTAACTAGTTAATAATCGGATTTAATTATCAGATTAATGCAATTAAGCAGATAACACTTCAAGCTTGACATTTTGAGTACATCAAGAGCTAGAGACTTTATAGTACCGCTTGTAATGCGACGGAATAAGGTGCACCAATTTTAAACCAGATGTTCTTAAAGCGGCGAACATGACGTGCTATTCGTATGTTCTACGATGTCACACCTTACTCACCGATTGCAATAATTCAGCCCCTCCTAATTTCTTTCAACCAGAAACCGTTACTATGCCATCGATGCCAAAATGCTGAGAAAAAAGTAACTGCTACATATTATTCTCCTAAGCCGCACTATGGGATTTATCGACCAAATAATACCGACATTAAAATTTTATGTCATAAATTTTTACAAGCAAATTTCTTTCATTATACCAGAGGTCCTCAAACTTTCTTCTGTTCAGATAGACCCCCTGACTTCGAAATGTGAAATTTTAATAAATGCATCAACTTCAAATATGTTTTTGACAGCTGATACACTGCTACTCACTGAGAAAGATTTTTATACATTTTGTTTTTATGCAGTCGAGTTCAGTTTCATATATTTTAGTGACAGCAGAGCTTGTTGTGAAAGAATTTGTCCAGAGAAGTACTGCCCACCTTATCGATTTGTATACGAACTCTTTCCAGATTTCAAGGGTAATTAATTGTACTGATAAAATCGCAACCATGGACTTGTCAGCTTTATGTAACTGTAATGGGTCGCCGTGTCGCTTACCACCAGGCGCACGTTTTGTTCGTCCCATCGCCCGATATCATAAAAATAATATTTCTTCATAGATGGTTTATATGTTATTATAAGAAAATATTAGGTAAGGAGAATATAAGGACATAGATACTAATTGTGTAATGTGGATTATTACATTTATGGAAAGCTAGAATTTTGGTCACTATTTGCCTAATTCTCCATTTGTTTATTATATAATATTACAAGTAGCTTCATTTAAAACATATAGTAATTAAAAAATTAATATCTATCTATTAATACAATGGAATTTAGTTATAATATATTATCAATATGTATTTCAATTTGTTAGATTGTTCTTTGATAAACAATATTTTAAGTCGCTTCATTGTGGCATCGAATTAGTGTTTATGTAACGTAAAAAAATTAATTGTAATCTGACAAACTTTGTAATCGGCTATGTAAGTAGATTGTTCAGAATTGTAAACCAAATTTAAAAGCTGTAAAGTTTGCAAATAAATAAATAAATAAAATAAAATCGGATCCTCTGTCGTAGACCTCCATTTATCTCAGGCACTCCTAACTTTTTTCTCTAACATGGATTAGAGTGGACCCCTGGGGGTTCACATTGACCTCTTTGAGAATCATCACGTCAAGAGTGAAACGTATAATGAGTCGATAATGATGATGAAAACTGGTGTCAATCATTTTTCGAATCTACGTAACATAGTCTAAGAAGTAAAACTAGTACGGAGATTAAATACAATTAATTAACTTGTTTAATGGATTTAAAAAACGCTTTGATGTCAATTGCTCAACGATAATCACGTAAACCACAACGAAATTACAAACAAGAACTAGTTCACTTTTCACAAAATACGCACAATCGATTCTATGTTTGCCAGTTACCTAATAATCGATTTCGCGAATCTATATTATTGTTGTTGAATAACCGCGATTAACTGAAACTTGACCTACACACCATTAAAACCATAACTGTAAAATCAAGGTCGTTTTTGTAGCAACTAGTACACGTAAAATTTCGCAACTATGCAATAAGTAATTTATACGATTGAAAAAAATAACTATTATGCTATTTAATACTTCATAATAACAGTTATAATCTGTTATACAATAACACCATTTACCTGATCTCAAACTGGGGGATTCCCAAATTGGTCCTACCGGAAATTGAATCCAGGACCTCATCCAGCGCCCACAGTAACAAATTGGGTCACCGATGTCGTTAACTTCTGTGCCATTTATTATTGATAGACAATGTAGAGTCGATTATAGAAATTTATAAAGATTTGTGTAAGAAGGTTACATATGCGAATTGACATCTTTTCAGGAGAGAAGTTTCAGGGTTCACCGAACGAATTCTCAATTCGTCTCTATGTTTTTTTTTGTACGTATGTTACGCGATAACTGTTGCATTTGTGAAGCGATTTGGATGGTTCTTTTTGTATTGGAAAGACGATACTTCAGTAGCGGTCCGGTTTAAATTTGAAGAAATTATTCCTCCTCCTTCGCGTACTTTCCGGTAACCGAGTTCTATAAAACTTGGCAAATAGATGCAATTCCACGAACTCTTGAGGTCGGTTTTTTTGTACTCAGTATTGAGATTACATATTTTTATTACCATGACATTAAAATATTTTTTGTGAAATTGCTCCATATGAATTTTGGCATATAAAATCCATCATTTTATAGCTAACTTTACATCTAAACAAATACGCATTAACCTACCAACAAAAATAAGTAAAATTTATACCATACCTTAAGCTTCAAAAACTCGTATTTCGTATAATAACAAGGTACAGTCACGTGAATTAATATTATGTATATAAATGATAATTATTTGACCCAAATCTCTATCACCGCATTTTAATTATTAACTGATTTATTAAATCTATACACACCCATATAATACTTATAGCATAATATTTTAAAAAAGTTGTTAATTTTCTGATTTAATGCATGTTTATTATTTTGTGAAATTTGAATAAGCGTCTTAATTATTTCACGTTTTTTCGCATTTACTTTCTTAAAACAGGATTTAAGTTATTGAAAATGACTTAGCCGTCAAAGGAGATGTCTCCTCTTGACCAAACTGATACTCGCACTTTTATTTAGGTGGTTAGAAACAACACAATAATTGGCAAGTGCTAGCAAGTAAGAGTCGTTCTGGGTATCTTATTGATATGTCAAGATTTCTGGCAAGCGTGCCCCGCCCACATCGCCATTCTGTCTAGATTGATTTCTGTGATTTAGTGTGTGAAGGGCTGACTTGATAACAGATGGAGTAAAGCGACAACGGAATGGTGACAAAGCAGTAATTACAGGAAAGACATTGTCAAACTTATGGACCGTAGATGGACAAGAATAGCGCAAGAAAGTGGTGGATGACATAACTACGGAAAGTGTGAAATATAAGGATGATGATATGAAGCCAAATATTTGGCCAGATGTAATGAAACTATACTAATTTTGGTACTGTACCTGTCTTTCCAGAATTTTCTTATAAATACTGAGCGTGTGTAATACCGAATAGCTAGTATTCAGTAGAGGGCAAAACTGCACAGCTTTGAATACCAACATAAAGTTGCCTGTTTATAGGTATTCTACAGAAGATATTGCGGAAAGTGTGCGATGGAATAGCACGATTTAATTCCGCCTTCACCTTTCGTCATAGAGGGCTAGACGCAGGTTTGGATTCCAAGGATTCACACGAAGCGTTACGCTTCCACATTTATACGGCGAACGGTGTGAAGTGTGATTCCCTGCCTGCAGACATGTTCCCTGAACGCTATAACTTGGGCGTTTTCAAGGCGAGAATAGGCATTATTTAAGTGTGCATCGTCACTTTCTTTTTTTTTTAATAAAAAGAAAGGATTTGGCTAAATTCCATATTAAGGAAATGTTTAATGAGTAAATATTAGTAAATTTAATTAAAATAACAGTTTTCGATTTTGCTACTTTAATTTTGCTACTCATTTACATATTAAAACACGTGACTGTACTAGTTCTATTTTAGCACTCTCCTACTAGGCAATTAATCGCTTATTAATTTTACCTGTTCCTCGAGTGTTAAAACGTGTTTTATAAATACTTTTACTGATGACTTCCCGTTCAAATGGAATTCCATGGGACATACTTTGTGTACAGTCAATTTCAATTTAAGTACAACTACATTAGTTGATGAAATTGTATAATAGAGCCCAGTGGGAGAAAGTCTGCTTCTCATCTTTCATCCTCATCTCTTATAATTTAGTTCCTAAGTTACGTATCCCCTTTGGACCGCGTGGGAACAAGAGTTCAAGCCCTCTCAATTATTGTGAGAGGAGACTATGCCCGGCAGTGGGACTACAAAGGCTAACTATTATTATTATTATATTAACCCGTCACGAGCTCTAGACACACAATGTCCCTAACGATCTTTTTATTTATTATTTTTTTATTAATTTTTAACCGACTTCATGTTACACGATAACTCTATCTATAGATTACGGCATTTGTGAGCCTGGGTAAAGTATAAATGACGTTGAAATTCGAAGAAAATATTCCACCTCTAAGAATGGCAAACTAGGGGATGGATCCGATTTCACGCACTTTCCGGTAACCGATTTTAATAAAACTTGGTAAATAGATGTAATTCCACGGACTTTTGAGGTCAGTTTTTTTATGTAAAATTGTGATTTTTTTAAATCTTTTTAAGGTAGATAACAATACAATACAATAACGCACACAGTCAACATAGCCCCGCACTAGGGGAAACCCTGTGTCGTGGGTGCCATGGACACACACATAGACAACCACAAATTACACTCAAACTCACGAGATAAATAAATGTAGGCCATACAAATATTTCTCCCGGCCCGGGAATCTAACCTGGGACCTCTGCGTGGCAGTTCGGCATGGTACGGCTACGGAGGCAGTTTGAAGCAGATGAACCACAACTGCTCATTAGAGACGCCTCAATATCAAAATCGTGAAGGACACAGTGCGTTTTTAGAACGTGTGACGGGTTAAGTTCCGTATATTGTTGAATATTATGTAGCAATGCAATGACAACACCGTGAACCTGCATTCGAAGAAAGTTAACAAATCTTGGAAAATACAGGGAAATTACCACAGTTATTAACACAGAATGGACTAGAACGGCTAGAACGTGCCTTTTTTGCTCTCATATTTTTTTAAACCACCTTAAATACTGTGTCTATAAATGTGTGGCACCATAAGTTACCATTCAATACTCCTACAAACAAATTTGGCACAATTATCATCTAACGATGGCAAATAACGGTTCTTCTACTTACACCAACCATGGGAACCAAGTTGTTTGACAAAAGCTCGTTTACTGTTCTTATCTTTACTCGGTTGAGAGGTATAATCTACTATAGACAAGTAGAAGCAGGAATTCGCACCCTCTGTGTAATAAAGTAACATCATCAAAATTACAACATGAAATTAAATGAAATTAGGCAAAAACTTTGTTGCTTTAATAAATTATTTTTAAATTTGAAACTACGACCAATCAATATCAAAATTGTGTAGTATTTAAAAACTAAGAATATCTGAGTTTTGTGGACACCGGTTCTGATAGTCATCAAGTCTTAAAACACTTCAATTGTTTTTTTCCGTGCCGCCCCCCATACAAAGTTTAAATGTTTTCTAAATACTAAACACATTGACATTGATATTTTGACCACCTCGGCAACTCAGCGGTTCGTACTGTGGGCGATGCATGAAGCGGTCCCGGATACAATTTCCGGTAAGACCAATTTGGGAAACGAATGTTATTTAATTGGTTCTGCACTGGGTGTTCCGGGTACTGCCCCGAAATGAATGCTGTTCCTCTGGTATTCATGATACAGGAAATTTCCTAGTTTCGTAAAGTTTGAGATCAGGTAATTGGTGTGGTTGTCTGGCATTATTACTACTATTTATATGAACTGCCGCGGTGGCCGAACAGTTACCACGCCGGACTGCCACGCAGAGGTCCCGAGTTTGGTTCCTGAGAAATATTTGTATGACCTACATTTATTTCTCTCAAGAGTTCGGGTGTAATTTGTGATTGTCTATGTGTGTGTGTCGATGGCACTCGCAATACATGGTTTCCCTAGTTCGAGGCTATGAGAGTCTGTTATTATTATTATATCTATTTTAGACTCTCGCCTCTGTAGACATGGTCTCAAAATTACTATCAAAGATCTTATTATCTTAATTCCCTGAATAGTAGTTTCAAAATTACACAGACCCGAAGACTCAAGCCCTTTTTTACTCAACTTAAAACTCAACAGTTTTTTGTTTATTTTATCTCCTTATTTATTTAGGGGCTTTGATAATTATTGAATATGAGTTAATTAATAAAATAAGACATCACAAAAATCGAATTCCAATTTGACAATGCAAGGTCGACAACCTACTTACCAACCCGGATATTTAACAAATTAATACGAACATATAGACAAAAACACTTTCTATACAAATAGCTGTTGACCTCTCGTATAGAAATGTCGCAGGCAAGTGATTAAGACCGGACTTTACACGTTTTGCCTAACTCACATTCATCACATTTATTTGCGGTTAGCACTGTTTGTAGATGTAGTCTATTCTTTTTTGTTTCAATCTTTTTTGACAATCTCAGTGCCATAATGATTTACACTGTGAAGGATGATCAGGTCTCGCTTTCGATTCCTAATAATTCTTTCTGATCCACCGCGTGCACTGCTAACCGCTGAGTCTTTGTGACGCAAGCGAAAGTGTTTGTAGTGTGTAATTTCAGTGTTGTACTATACAATATTAAGTTCTGTATCGATTTCTGCAAGGTTCACTGTCATTATCATCATCAGGTTACGCATCCACTGCTGGACATCAACCTCCCCGTGAGCATGTTAATTCTCCCGGTCTTGTGGCGCCCGCATCCAACTGCTGCCGGCCACCTTTCCGGTTCACTGTACCACACGATTATCCTCCCACAATTTCTTCACATCAGAGCAAAAATCCCTTGTAAGCTATCGGCTTGCCCTGAGGCATTTTCTTAAAATTTGCGACAAAGAAATTTAAACAATCCAGAAGAAATTTACAGCTTAATTTTTGTTGCACATAACAATTTAATTAATAAATATACGTAAGTACCGTTACATAATTAAGTAAAGAATGCGCCTTAAGAACGAACTTAACTTAATTTCCATTCCAATCTCAACATTGCGTACGTCCTCCTTACCACATTACTAAAAAAAAAACTTCCGACAAATTAAGTTTGTCACGACCTCAATTTTATTTTTATCACACGTCGCGATATACTTTAAACATCCAAGATATAAAATAAATATGCTTAGGAATAATATTGAATGTAACAAATAATATTTAGTAGCAGTAGAGCTCCTTGTGAAAGAGTTCGTCCAGGAAATATTGCCACCTTATCTATTTCTGCCGCTAAGCAGTGGCGTGAGCATTACTGAGTTCCAGTTTTGAAGAGTAAGAGTGCTGCTGAAATTACAGCAACATGGGACTTTTCAACTATTTAGATAATTAGATCTCGATACCTAAATGGAAATAACATTCTTACAATAACAAGGTATTTATCTTGAAAGGCTATTCTAGTGTCACCGCTTCATGTTTATAAGTAATTTGGCCTTTTGAAATTAAAATTTTAGTATAGTTATTATATTTGATTTCTTCCTGTCCACCTCGTTTTTGACATTGCATAGATAACGCAAAGTAATTGAATTAAGCGGTAATAAGGAAGTCGTTACTTTGCTTTTTCTATCGTGTTCATGTAACTTGTAAGACATTTAGATTGTTTTATAACGCCATCATCACCAACACTGCTTATCGGTATTTTACAGGAGAGTATGGGATTGAATTGC
Source organism: Hyposmocoma kahamanoa (assembly GCF_003589595.1). Lineage (NCBI taxonomy): Eukaryota > Metazoa > Arthropoda > Insecta > Lepidoptera > Cosmopterigidae > Hyposmocoma > Hyposmocoma kahamanoa. The sequence goes on along the minus strand of NW_020653743.1, from coordinate 10,533,630 downwards.
ACGATTTAATTCCGCCTTCACCTTTCCATAGTCGAGGGAACTAGACGTAGGCTGGGGTTTCACCCTGTGTTGTGGATATTCTAAAGATCCGCACGCGTCATTCTTCCTGGACCTTTTCAAGGCGAGAGTCTTTGGTGTGCATGCTCCATTGTAACTATCCATCAGGTGTGTTGGAGATCAAATACGCACTCATTGTACCATAAAATAATAATGTTTAGGTCATAAGTCACAGGCAGCTTTACAAAGGCTCTCTCTGTGTGTTCTACCTTCTGTGTAAAGGGGAGTTGACAGAGGAACTTTCGAATTGATGTCACCATCACATTTCGACCATCACACGTCCCACAACACGTACAGTGCAGAATACAGAGTACAATTAAACCTAAACAAGAGAGCATATTTTGTAATGCCTGAAAAATATTTCATTTTAAATTGTGTCCAAAGCTACGTCAATGAACTTCTTATCTAAATCTCGAAACCTAAGACATAGTTTCTAAAAATGACTTCCTAATAGTCTCACATTGTCTTAAAAAGGTTTGGCATAATAACCCATTGTTATTTACGATTATGTCATAGGAAACAATGACACTTTTTTAGGTTATATTATTTTGCAATTTACATTGTAAGTTATTGTGTGTACAGTTATTTAATAATAATTTATCATGTTGCGAATTAAAAAAAATAACTTTTTTTTAACTAACACGAATTTGTCGCCAAGAAGTCTACATTAATATATAATTTGACACAGTATTGTTATGATTAGTGTACAGCTAAAATAAGTGTTGCTTTTTCTTTCTGAGCCCCGACTTTTTTATTCCATTTCTTTTATTATAAATAATTTTAATTTTTTGTCATCTTTGATTACCAATTTAAGTATATTGATTTTTAAAATAGTAATGAAAAGTTATTTATTACTATTATATTTAATGTTTGATACTTGTCTAGTTAAAAAAACTTATTTAGTAGTCGTAAAATTGACGTCCTTGGAGACGGACAAAGGCAACTGAGCCATACTGCCAGATCTTAGCCTTATATTTTTCTGAATAATCCCATTTAAAAGCACAGCCAAGCCTTGGATATATCTACTATATCTTTGTAATGTTCAATAGAGTTGGGAATGCACTTTTCCTTATTTTCGCGTCAAATCGAAAAAATCAACAGTATCGTCCTCATCGAATAATTGGCATTTCGGAAACCTCTTCTAAGTTCACAATTAAGACAAATACAAAAACATTGATAAAATAATGTTAATCCGTTCTTTTTTCAATGTAAAACCACTAAAATAGAAAATATTGTGAAATAAGCGCGCGAGTCCCGCTACTTCTTTTTCCAAATTTTTTTTTTACCAAATATCATTCTTATTATTTATATTTTTTTTACTCCACGCGCATACCGTTTGAGCAAACGAATGTTATTTATTACAATAATCCGTGTCGAAATTTAAAATTCATTAAAAGAATATAGTCGTGACCTGATCGACAATAAAATGCTTCAAACACTGCTATTATATCAATCGATTGACTAGTTAATAACAATCAATGATCTAACCGACTTTCTACTTCAATTTTGTAATTGTAATCGTGAATCGAATGTAAAAGAGATTTATGAAAAGAAAACACTTAGATAATATTTATATTACTAAGTGTTTTTTTTACATAGTTAAACCTATATTAATTTACAATATTAAAGACGCTTCTTAGCATCGCAAATCGCACATTTGGTATAACAATCCCACATCTGCAAAATGGTAATTTTTGAGAAAAGAAAAATAAAATTTACGTACGAGCAGGCATTAGCGGGACGATCTCGATGAGTTTGAGAAGGAGTACTGGGAAATCGCCAAGGACAAGGAGCCGTGATAAAAGTAAACATTTTCTTGAAGTAACGTCGTTATAATCATTTTACAAAAAAAATGTAGCATTTTACGTTAGTAAAAATACTTTGCAACTCCACTAACCTGCAAAGGCTAAATAGTGCAAAAACCAGCCTCAAAAGTTTGTGGAATTACATCTATTTGCCAAGTATTATTGAAATCGGTTACCGGAAAGTGAGTGCAACTGGATTCATCCCTTTGCCAACCTTTAAAGGTAGAATATTTTCTACAAATTTAAATGGGACCAAAATACCCTTTTTCCAACAAAAAATAATCATCAAAATCGGTTCACAAATTACCGGAGTCATCGCGTAACACCCATACAAAAAAATACAGTCGAATTAACAACCTCTTCTTTTTTTAAATATATTACAAATAGCTGCGCTTGTGTTGAATATTTTTTAATGCAGCTAATTTTCCTCCCTCATCAGCAAATTTATTAATTTTTATTAAGACGGATTTCCAAAGTAACAAAGTGATTATTGAATTATCTTTATTGTAACCATTAGTTATAACTTAAAAGTATTATGCGTATTGTTGAAAGGATATGTCTTTTCAACCATACGCATAATAACTTTTAAGTCATATAAAATATAATATTCGCTCGTTGGTTTTATGTCTGTAAATAACATAATAAAATGTTCAAATGGCGTGAACCAAAGCCCTTACATCAAGTTGCAATCATCCGTCAAGAACTTTCTCTTAAACAAATAGTTATGAGAACGCAATCAATATATTAATTGCTCTCAATTTAGTACGCATAATTAGGCTAAATCTCGTTGGAACTTTTCGTAGTATCGCTTTCTCACTCTAGAATGAGAGTGAGTGTGAGAGAGAGAAAGCCATATATATTGTCTTTTATTTAAGAAGTCGCATCAAGTTCTGTGAGAACTTTGTGGTTTTGTTCACTCTTCGAGCCTCAAGGATACTCACTTTAGGAAGCGAAAGAAAACAAAAAAATCTAAGGTTGATTGTAATACATTGGCATATACCCCAAAAAAATTATTATATCTTTCAAAATTGATAAAATCAACTCAATATACAATCTATGCAGAAATTTTAAAAATAAGACAAAGAATGCAATACTGTTATCAATCATGTAATTAAAAATAGAAAATAGCATCAATCAATTATTCCAATCAAAATAATTATGAATTTAACACATAGTTATTATTAAAATTTATATGTACATTAAAAAGAGAAATTCTAAAATCGATTCACGTTTACAATCCATTTGTTATTTGTGTTTATCGATCTCCATTTTTATTCTGTGACCAGTAAGTGACAATTCCCGACTCTACACTTCACACGCTTCGTTATTTTCGGAGAGTGTCAAAATGTATAAGGATTTCACGCGAAACAATGTCAGAAAATTAAACTAATAAAGAAAAATTACAATTTTGACTCTAGGAACTTCCTACAGCTACATCATTTCATAAATAACATTAACTCGCATTGGCCACCGTATCTCATCAACATTCTTCATAATTCGTTCTATATATATACATCCCACCGATGGACACGGTTCTCGCGTAAAAATAAGGTTTTGGTTAGGTTGGACTAAGAACTTCACACGTCTTGCCGGATTCTTGTAGGAATCGCACACTCATAATCGGGACCCGTGTTCGGGAGTGACTTTTCCATGCAAGTTGAAATAAACAAATGCAATTGTCTAGTGCAATTAACTGATACAATTCATATACTAACTAACGATTCAAATCACTTTTACCGATTCAAAAAACACAATAAGTCATTATTTCCCATCCCTTTTACCGAAGTAGCCGAAAAATTAGAAAGTCTATCATCAGATCTTATTACAACGATGCGCCCGTATGTACTCACACATAAACAAACACGTTCACACATAAATAAACTTGTTTGACCTTTCATTTAAACTTGTGAAAGTACATTATAAGACTGCGGTCATAGTGCTTTTTGTTACAACATTTTGGTTACAAAATTGATATGCTACATGGCTCTATTTTATTATTTACGTTTGAATATTTCATAATTAGTGGACAGATTCTAAAAGCTTTTTAGTATTGGTTAATAGTTATGATCATTGGTAAGTGCCACGTTTACATCTTACAAGTAAATAGATACATGAATAATTGAAAGCTCTGGTATTTGTTTATTGTATATTATGTTTCTTGACAAACCCTTATTTTATTGCATCGATTTATTTGAACTTATTTTAGAAAATAAATACGGTCTTTTTCTCATAAGTTAGAACCGATACCATCTCAGGCAGTTTTGACCTTCAACAGTGTCACAAGTCAAAAATCATCCTTTTATAGGTTTTTTCAAAAGTTTTCGGCAATATTCTAATTTTTTTTATAATACCCAGTGACGAGGCAGACAGGTTGTGCGCCTAGTGATAAGCGACACACCTGTCTATAGCAGTTGCAGTGGCACTCAGAGGTTTAAATTACAAAGATTTAGTAGCAGTAGTGGTCCTTGTGAACTCTTTCACAAGGAGCACTACTTCTTCGTTCAGGGAAGTACCTTACCTATTTCTGCCGCCTTACCTATTTCTGATGCCAAGCAGTAATGTAAGCATTACTTCGTTCCAGATAAGGGTACTGGTGAAATTACAGGTACAAGCATGCCAAAAGGCTTATATGTGACTCTGAATTAGTTGAGGCGAAGCTGCAGAGCCTTAAACACCGCCGTAAAGTTGCCTGCTTGTGGATATTCTACGGGATATGTCATGGAGAGTGTGCGGTGAAATTGCATAGTTTGATTCTGCCTTCCCCTTTCCATCATCGGGGAACTAGACGTAGACTGGTGTTCCACCCCTATGTCGTGGTTATTCCCAGGATTCGCACGAAGCGTATCGCATCACACTTTTATATGGCGAGCGGGTAAAGAGTGGAATTCCCTGCCTGCGGACGTATTCCCCGAACGCTCTAACTTGGACCTTTTCAAGGCGAGAGTGAATAGGCATTATCATCACTTTCCATCAGGTGAGATAGAGGTCAAATGCGCACTTATTTTTGTTTAAAAAAATATGGGACTTGTCAACTTATGTCTTAGAGCGACAGGCGCAGTGACAGTGCCCTTAACTTGTTTGCGAAGCTCTGAGTGGCACTACACCTGTTATGGAGAGACATGTCGCTTACCACCAGCTTAAGAAACCCACCCTAAGTTTAAGAAACCTGCCTAGCCCTTCAAAACCTAAACAAAAAGGATAATTTCTTATACCCTTAAATTTTGACTGCAGAAATAGGTCAGGTGACAGTACTTCCCTAGACGAACTCTTTCACACGGAGCTCTAATGCTACTAAATAAGTAAGTTTAACGTTAAGTAAATAACAAATACGTAAAACATGTACACAATATTATGTAACCTTATGATAACCGCTATCGTGTAATGCTATAAATGGCTCCATACAACCGTGTGAAAATCGCCTTGCGTTAAAAGAATAAGAAATCTGGTTTTGTTTTAATTCTTCAAGTATATGAAACAAATCTTTCCGCTTTAAAGGTTGTCAATCACAATCTTTGAAATATGTCAAGAAAGTTTGATCTACGTGACCGTTAAATTAATTAGATCCTTGTAAACTTACCGCTTCCGCTTCCGCCTATCACCATGGCGTGGGCATAATAGGCTACGTCTCAATGGGCAAAAGCGGTTTTACATTGATCCGATCTTGAATTGTGCTAATTGCATTGATTCAGTAAAATCTAATCCAGCTGCTTAGTCGATAATTTAGTTGTTTAGCGATTAATTAGTCGGTTTGGTAATTTCTTGTTTAGTTACTTTAATCAAGGTGATTTTAATTGACATCGAAAAATTCTTAACCATTTTTTGTTTATCATACGAAACACGTTTTATACAGAAAATATATTAAATTTATTAAGAAATGGATAAGCCCTGTCGCTGTCTCGTTAGGTCCCAGTTATCTTTTACATCCTTCAATTCTGGTTTTTATTCTCACTCCTTCACTGTTCATGCGGTCAGGCTTTAGAATGCGCTTCACATTACTGTTCATGGCAGTAAATCCTTAGCAATTTTCAAAATGAGAATTAAAGAGCACTATTTATCGATTGTTCCATCCAATTTATGGGTATTATAGTACAAAATATGTATTTATCTAAATATTTATATAGTTTTAATAATTTAATGTTTTGACATTCTTTTTTTTATTGATTTTTTTTTTGTTGCGCACATTATTATAATTATTGTCTCCAGTATTTAGATCTGCAGGAAGGAATTTCTGTTAGCAATAAGCAGTGCCTTTTGTTTGTATTTTCCTTGTTACTAAATGTGTTTTTGTTTTTTCTGTACAATAAATAAATGAAAAAGTACAGAAGTCATATTTATTTATTCAATGGTTTTCCTATATTTTTTAACGAAAATACTCCACAGTTTGTTTGTTATATAAAGATCGAACAAAAGAAAAATTCCTTCGGTGTGAATGAACTCGAACCAATCAGATAAAAGTCTGTTGCCATAATGACAATGCGGCTCGAAGGACCACTTTCTGTTGGGCATTATAAAGGGAAGACACCACTTGTAATCAATTTCTATTTATACTCTAGTCAAAACTCAGATATTAGTGAGTTTGGGTGTAATTTGTGGTTGTCTATGTGTGTGTCCATGGCACCCGCGACACAGGGTTTCCCTAGTGCGGGGCTATATTGATTGTGAGCGTTATTATTATTATTATTATTACAAAATTTCAAATGCCTGATATACATCTCAGAAATTTGCAGTTTAAAGCGTAGTGCAGCACTGCAGGTGTTATGAGTACGTCTCGTAGTACGTATGTCATTGACCACAAATCGCAGGATTTCTTCGTCCGATCACTTAATTCAAGCATATAAAAAGAGTTAGGCTTGATAAGCTCTTGAATCTATCAATGTTTACAAAACAACATTGTTGGTTTTTCAATCGCCAAAGCGAAAGGCAGTTTGTTCGCCGCAGCAGAGTGTGAAAGCGTTAAAGTAACCCGTGCACAGCTGTGAGACGTTTAAGAGCTACAGCGTTAAGTACCTACTCGTGCACAATAACGGCTTCTCAAAGTTGTAAAAAGGCAAAAAACAAGTTTTCATAATATGTATTTAAAAACAAGATTAGCGGTGAAAGTACCTACCGAAGCAATTCGTTGCCTTTGCGAATTCTCAGCTTTCGGCATATGCTTTATACAATGTTAAATACAGTTATGTTCATGTATATTTTGCAAACATATAAAGTTATTTTTGAAATTGATACTATTAACCGAGGCCGTGACAATGGGTTCTATAAAGACCCCTGAAACGTTTTATTTGAAGAAACAAATATACGCTATTTGCATGGCTAGCGCGACTTACGCGAGAGCAACAAAAAGCGCGAGATGCAGTATTCTCGCATAGAGATCGCTCTCCCGCAAGTCGCGCCCTGTCGTGCTAGCCCTATTGGATAAAAAAAAATAGCTTCATTCCCATCGTGTAGACATCGCGAAAATCACTGCGCTAACTTCCCTGAGAAGAACGAGCAAGAAACTCTAGAGATTGCTCTTTTCAAATAAACTTAAATGCTGTGGAATACGCTTTGAATCATAAGGGCTCATTTATTCGAAATGAATTTCACCGCGCTCACCCCGCTCGGCCGCCGCGCGGTCGAAAAGCGGAGCCCGCGTTGCGACCGATCAACGACGCGTGCCTCTAACTGTCATGGCAAAATGCCTGGAGGGCGAGACTGGCTTGGAATTTGGTCTACGCGCGGTTGTATTATTCAGAAGAATTTAAATGTTGTTTTTGAATTGAATGAATTTAAGAACTTTTGCCTCGTGTAACTGGGCGATAATTGTGTGGAATCTAGACTCATGTTGTCTTTCCAGACATCTTTATCTAACACATACTCTTCAATTTTGTAATATGGCTTTTCAATCAAAATACTTTCAATGTAAGTTAAAAACTTAGGAAATTATAATCTTAACATATGCTCCATAATCTTATTGTAAAAACGTGTACAGTTCCTCGTAAAAGAATCGTTTACCTTAGTTAAACGAAATCGTACCATGAGTTCGGACTTGGTTCTTAGGTAAATATTCTGGATATCTTCTTTCTTAACGAAACTATGTATATGTATATATTTTTACGGGCATACAAAATATTTGAGTAAATGTACTGTGATGCCACAACAAGGTATCCCTAACATAAAGTCAATTTATAAATACATACACTTCACACCTTTTTCTAGCCTAGGTGAGGTTAGAGATCATAGCCTTCCACTTCCTACGACCGACTCTGACACTTTCTTTCGTCATACCTATATGAATCTGGTGACACTATACATATACAAAAAATTTTGCCTACGATAGCTCTTGGAGAGCTACGAGTAAGGAGGTCTCACAAGCAAAAGGAAAAGGAGACCTTGCTAACCTTCAGATCCAAATGTCCAAGAGCTAGACATTCACACTGCTGCTTCATATTTACATGCAGGCCGGCCACTAATCACGCCAGCATGAAACCCTCGGCTTTTTTTATATGTAAATCAATATATAAATATAATATATATATATAAATAAATTTGAATATGCAAAACCGCTCTAAGCCATAATCAACGTTTTGCAAACGACTGGACAAACTGTGATGCAATTCATTTACCCAACATACGGAATGCGGGGTTCCGATCGATTGGTCTGGCGGAATCGTGATTTAGTAATTTAATATTTGAAATCTCTTTCTAATATGTAAATTATAGGATATTTTGTACTATAACTATCATTCGCTGTTCTACGGCTTCAACATTCAAAATTCCATTCACTGCATTGCAATACCTAATCAGCTATTTCCCAACGATATATGTGTACTAGCGTACTAGATGTGGCGTACCATACACGTGTTGTGTTTCACTCCACTGTATTTTTTCTTTTACTTAATTCATTTTTCTTTTTAGTGATATAATAATTATAAATAGTTAGTAAGCGGAAGCCTGTGGGTCAAAGCAAAATGAAATATAAATTGACGTCCCCTACCTTTTTTTTATTCTAAGAGACTGGACGAACTAGTCATGCGTATCTATAACAGTTGCAGTGCCACTCAGAGCCTTAAAATGGCAAAGATCTGAGGGGCACTGCCACTGCGCCCGTCAGCCTGAGACGTAAGTTAAAGTCCCAAGTGCCTGTAATTTCACCAGCACCTTAGCGTTCAAAACCGGAGCACAGTAACGCTGACATTACTACTTGGCGGCAGAGATAGGTAAGGTGGCCGCACCCTGGATGAACTCTTTCAAAGGAGCTCTACTGCTACCAAAATCTTTGGATTCATGCAGCAGATATGAATCCAGCTTTCCGGCTTCGCTCGGGCCATATCCAGTTAAACAGTGTCTACAGTAAGACAACGTCTCCCAACTGCTCTATTTGTAACAACAGGGAGAACGTATGAGCACGTCCGCGTGGAGGGCGTTCTGAATGAGGCTGAGAGGCTCCAGCTGGGCATCAAATTCAAGTTGCCAATACTAAGTGTGGGTTTGTGTAACAGCATACTGGCTAACCCTTCATCCAAAGTCGCCAGAGCGTTGTACCGCATGATACAAAAATGTATAATATGTAGCATGTTGTACCGCATGATACAAAAATGTATAATATGTAGCAGAGGCGAGATGTGAAAATTCTCGTTTGTAAAACCAGAGCAAAACAAAAACACTTTCCTTAAAAAAAGTGGCGCTTTGGCGACACTTAAACACAATCTATTAGCACACAAGGCTCTAGTATACATCATTTCACTAGTTAACTTATTCTACACATAATATTTAACACAAAATATAGTATTTGGTAAGAATGAAACTATTTTTCCGGATTTAAATCGCGTATATTTGTTTTTTCAAACAAACCGACGTTTCGGGCCCTTTACAGGTCCCATGGTCACGGTTGACTGAGGTGGTACAGTCTTCAACCAGTTATGTCTAATATTGATGCAAACCACGCATCAATATTAGACATAATGCAATACGTGGAAAATTTTAGGCAAGCCGGTGAAAATTGAGTTATATGGAAGCCTTGCCGCTGATATGTAGATAATTATCAGTATTTATGTATTGATTTGTACGTAGTGTGTTTGAGTGGTGCTAAGTTCTTATGGGTGTGGCATATTCTATTAAGAATAATCCCTGAAATATATAAAGAAAAAAATGAATATATTGTGCAACTAATACCGACTTTGGCATGGGTTTTACGTTAATTCCCCAACCATGGATAAATATCATTGGTAAACACTCAATATTATCTGCCTGGCTAGCTCATGCCTGTTGATTTATTGACATTCTTCCGGGACCCTAAAACTATCGCATCGAGTCTTCATGTAGTCGTTCGTAAAGTCGAGTCATAGAAAATTCAAGACCGCAATCTAAGGCATGTTGCTCGTCAGGCGGACAACGTGTTCCCTTTCAGTAGTTAAATAAAATATACGTGGTTCATAACCAAAAAAACACTTTCATTTCCAACTGACTACTTTTACCTAAAAATCTAAAAGCTTAACCCCGCAGAGCTGGGCCAAACAATATTACTCACACGTAATTTAAATAACAAAAAATGTCTTAGCATAAAAAATATGCCATTATTATATTTATATCGCCACCAATCAACTAACATAAAAGAGACAAATCGTAAAAATAACCATTGACAGAACATCTATGTTACAGTATAGAAACAATCATTGACTTTTCTTAAAATAACCGCAATTGGTTTACTTTTGAACTTAGGTAACCTAATCATTATACATTAATTGCTTGCCGCAGTTATTAAGACCCACGACATTTAACAACAGTAATGTTCGCCGGATCTTGAATCTGAGTCCGTGGCCCCGGCCGACAGTACCTTAGTCGGGAAATACCACCTTTCCCATTTAACAATTCAAAATTTACCTTTAGGCCTTGGGAAAGCGAAAGTCTAAAACAGATATCCGAAATAACAATATTAGGTACCACGAAGTTAAAAACATAATGGTAAAAAGTCGTGGGAACGCAAATCGAACCCAATTTAACTTAAATGTTAATTACTTTTTCGTTATTAGCAAAAAAAGGGCAAGAAATACATTTGGATGTTATACAGAATTATCAAATTCTGAAATATTGGGCAAGATTATTATTTTAACAACTGTATGGCAATTAAAATCGTCGATGTGTAGAGTGTAACATTTCTTAAAATTAAGACTAAAACGCAACTTACTAAAAAGGTAAGTTCTAATTTTTAAGATATAGTTTTCTGTGATATTTCTTATTATTTATCACGTTGAAAAACTACGTTATAATCTACGTCTCCGTTACACGGACAAACTTCTGGAATATGTTGGAATTTATGTTTGCAATATGTAAAATACAGCAACGTGATGAGGTACAATGATCTCCAATTGTCTCACAGATACTGAATAATAAGACATTTCGGAAAATGACGGAATTTCCGTTTCTAGCTGCGACATGGCGACCGCACAGGCGTGTGCGCTGCTAAAGTCCATTTACTAGTGACCCAGTGAAGTACAGGTTTCGATATAAGGCTGGGGCGAGGCTCTAGTGTAAACGGAAGAATGTAATAGATGTGTGGAAAGTTGTGTTTGTATGTGAAGCGGATTCTAATTTTCTTATTAATATAGTATTTTGTGCAATAATGTCCTAGAATCTAGATCCTTCTAGACAAGAATATTTGCGATACTTACAACGTAGAACCACGTTCATGTTTTGCATAAACAAGGACATGAATAGCAATTTCGATAATGGTAAACATTGTTTTAAAAAATACTTTACTAAGAAGTAAGTAAGAAGTAAGTAGGGATTCCTATGCAGATTACACCTGGCTGAATGGGCTGTATGCGACATCAGTTCCATGAATTGAAGGGGGAGATAAAGCACAATAAAATACAGGAGATACGATGGAATGCTTTTCTAATATCAAAGATGCTTTCTTAGTATCAAAAATGTCTATAAGCTGCGGAACCACGCTATGGTGGATTAATGCATACCTACATCCAGCAAGTCAGAAACAACATTTTGTCGGCACTTTAATAAGTATTGCTTAGATATTGTAGTAAATGAGTGACTTCTACAATGTCCAGGATCATCGAGTTAGCAAACGCGCAATTTAATTTTTATACCATATCATAATGATCTAAACATTTAAACTACCAAAAAAAATACACATTTGACTACAGTGAAACTTATATTAATAACCAAAAGTTGTACTGAAAAGTTGCACATTGGGGGAAGCCTATGTCCAGCAGTGGACTGCGATAGGCTGATGATGATGATGATGATGATGATGATGATGATGATGATGATGATGTACTGAAAATTGTTACTGAAATTAATTTAACTGTATTTTGAATTCAACGACATAATATTGATTTTCGTATTAACCTTAACATACGATTCTCATCTTTGACTTTGTAGATTTTATGATAAGTTTCAACGATCATTTTTACATTGCTATACGTAACGTACGTTATTTCACGTACTTCATATTTTTTCGTACCATTCTACTTCAGAATAAAAATTATCGTCGCTTACCACCTAAACTAGAGCCCCACCCAAAAATGAGAGGCGGCCCATTTGAGAGCGACTTGAATTAAAGAGCAGTTTAACGCATGGTAATAATAACGGCGGAATGTAGGTGTTATTATCTCTAAAGGGTTTTATAGACAATTTAACTTTGGCGAAACACCTGTGTGACTACTTAGTAAAGAATCTTCTACAAAGTAGTCATAGTTGCAAAGTATAAAGATAAATAAGTACTTGTGCTGTAGACATTTTCAAAGACAGTTTAAGGGCTATCTCAAATAATGAATTGATCATTGTATTGACTGTATCAACAAATACGTTACACTGATTGGCACAGTTCTCATTTATGACAAAAATCATAAGCCAAATTGTAGCAAGCTGACAATATTTAAAAGAAATAACAATATGATGAAATCAGATCAATTAACAAATAACAGAATTTCGCAATACCTTGCCGTTTAATGTAGGTACTTAATGAGTAACGCCGTCATAATGATCCGTTAATGCGTGTACGCAACTAAATCAAGTTTACACAAAGATATTGTGATGCAATGTAATGTAGTTCGACCGGTGTTGCATAATCTATGGACATTAATTTAAGTTCAATAAATCACCATAGGTAATGGCATATTGACTTTTCACATCATTGTCACATACGTCCAGTGTTACCAGATGTTAAACTGTAATATAACCATATCTTACATTTTTCGTAAATTTTGACCCTCTCGCGAAATATGTAAGTAACTTTTGTCTATAAAACAATTTTCGTGACATTAAACGAAATTGTAAATAGTTTACGAATGCACCCAAATTAAACAACAAAGTAAAACAGAGATGGCGGAAAACGAAATGAAATCTACCTATTATTGGTCAAAGCTTGATTTTTCTGAATCGTATCATCTTTTTATCGTAGCTGTAAAGATACCAGACTTTGTGAAGAAATAGATTTCTCACAAATGGCGCTACGGCAAAAAGACGTTTGTTCGTTCCGCGGCTTAGTTGGCATAGCGCCTAACGCGGTTTGCTAGAAGAGGGCGGTTTGGAATCTTTTCTAAGTGAGTCGGGATCGTTTCAATATTTGTCGTAACACAAAATTATAACAAACTAGTGGAATAATTTCACAAAAAATAATTGAATATCGTGGTGGTGAAAGATCCTGACATTCAGTAAACTCAACTACATTTTGTAAGATTTAGGTACAATATCGTTAATACTTGGATGAAAATGTAACTCTTGAGGCAAAATTGTAATAAAATAACTTTTTAGGTAAAGAAATTTAACTTTTGACTCGAGAGTTCTGGTAACACAGCCCTCTACATCGGTATATTGAGTATGACGACATGGTGATCAATTGCACAGAAAAAGTTTTAAGTCGCCTTTCTCTCTAGTATGTGTCTTATTTGACATGTGTCAATTCACACCCCACGGCATATGTCGTCTCTAAAAAGAGGCTTTTCTTTGGTCTCTATTCTCTCACCCAAAAATTTATCATATTCGATGTAAATTTCTACATATAAATATTGTTCGTATATTAACACTATATTTGTACTCATACTAACTCTGTCTGTAACTCTTTCTGTTCCCGTTAGTTAGTAAAACGATGATTTTAAAATGAATTTCATGAAGGGAGAGTACTTTAGTGTCGATTTGGGCATACGTAAAATATAATCGTTATTCTAGTACAGAGTCAAATTTTGAGTACTCGGAAGTATGTTGTTGATTTCTTTTTCCTTAGAAAATGGGTACTTTCTTCAGGATAAAGTTTCACTTGTACTGATCATCGCTAGAAGCTTAGTTCAAAATCATATTGTTCTGCAATAATGCGTTATTGTATAAAGGCAACAAGTAGCAGTAGAGCTCGCTATGAAAGAGTTCGTCCAGGGAAGGGTTGCTGATGAAATTACATATGGGACTTGTCAACTTATGTCTCAGGGTAACAAAGTAGCAGTGCCCCTCAGATCTTTGCGATTTAAAGCTCTGAGTGGCACTGCAAATTCTACGGACAGGCTTGTCGTTTACCGCCAGATGCACGACTTGTTTGTCCCGTGGCATAGTAAAAACTTGCTTGAGTTAATTATTCAAAATTTATGACACATATGTATTAAGCTTACAATTCCGTTCCGTTCAGCCACGGGTTTGTGCACCGTCTCTACCATTCCAGTTAATAAAACAAAATAAAACGAACGTAAATGAACAACCCAAAAGATCAAGCAACTAATAGTCATCTGCGAAAGGTCGCAATCTGTGATACATCAACCTATTGCATTGGTTACTTGCGCAAGCGCAACGGTCATCTAAATGCCATGCAATCTTTGTGTGTAAACGTCTGGTAAATGTATGTTTATTTGCTTACATTTTTGGATAACTTTTTTTCTCTTTTTACAGGTGTTTTAGTTTTTGTTTTGCTAAGATAAGGCCACATCTGCGAAATGACAACTTTTCAGGAGAAAAGTTCAAAAATACAATGAACGAAATTAGTCAATAACTTTTTTATGCTTAAATATGGAAGTTATAAAATTGCACATATATGTAATTTGTTTCATGTACTTACTTACTTCGGTGGCGCAGTGACCCAAAGTGGGTCTTGGCCTCCGACATCAGATTCTGCCATGCCATGCTGGTCCTGCGGTTCCAGCCACTAGCACCGATGTCCTTGAGATATATCTGGACTTCATCGGTACCTGCTACGTCTGACCGGTAGGCGTCCTTTTCCATCTTCTCCCATTCTCTCCACGTGTCCGAGCCAGCGGAATCTCGCAGCTTTAGGTTTATTTGTTTCATATAGTTCGTATTATTTTTCTTGTGCTAAGAGCAGTTTTGACACCATAATCAGATGTGGCACAAAAATAAGTAAAATAATATATGGTATAATAAATACCATACAAATTACAGGGAGCCCAGAGAGCATTAGAAAAGAAACTGGAGGGAATTATACTCAAAGACAAATCAAATACGTAACTCAGACAAGAAAGCAGAGTCGCAGGTGTCACCAAACGCGTACCGAATCTTAAGTGGCGGTGGGTGGGTCACGTTGCTCGAAAGCTTGGCTCCTGGTGTAAAGCGGCCCTCGAATGGCGACCTTGGGGTGAAAAACGCCCTATAAGGAGACAGCAAATGCGTTGGAAGGATGACATAAAGAGAAGTGGCAGATACTAAAGGAGGCCTACACCGATATGGTTGAGAACGGCTAGAAAGAAGAAGAGAAATAGCATACATAATTTTACTTACTTTTAGAAGATTTTTAATGTATAGTTTCCCCAAAGTTCTGTTTTTTCTAATTTTATAAAAGTTCATTTTTTAAATACGATATTTCACTAAATCTATTTCATTTCAATGTTGTGAACAAATGTCATCTGTTCCAAGTTAAAGAGTGTTGTAGTATAAAATTAGTATTCAGTACCGTACATGGTTAACTGGAGCTGTTATAGGGTCCTAATAAATAAATGCCAAGGGTACGAATTCTGTTTTTAATATGTTACGTTTCGAAGTAGAATATGTTCAAGAGTACTCGAGAGGGGATAAAAAATAATACGAGTGGAGGAAATATAGCAGGAACGCAATAAGAGGAATTAGAGGAAAAGGGAAGAGGTAATCTCTGCAGGTAGGCGTACTATGATATCCTATTGGTAAACAGGCGTGATAGTTTTTTTTAATGGTACCAGGTGATGGAAAGAATACGTCGTGTATCTTGTAGTAAGCGACACGCCAGTCTATAAGTTTCAGTGCCATTAAAAGTTTTAAATCGCTAAGATCTGAAGGACACTGCCCTGCGCCCATCACCGTGAGGAATAAGTTGACTACTCCCATATACCTATAATTTCACCAGCTCACCGCATGAGCGTTACTGCTTGGCAGCAGAAATAGGTAAGCTTAATATCTAATTAAATCAATGAAATATCACAATACAATTTTGATATTGTAACCACATGATTGAGTGAGTAGTGCCATTGTCACCAAACCTCCAAGCCTCGAATAATGTACAACTTTTTTACTGCAATTATTCAGCTTTATTGTACAAGTGAAAATGTTAAACAATTTAAATGCGTGGATGTATAACTTGTACGAGTTAAAAGCTTTCTCCCATCATCAACATTAATATAATAAGCACATATCACTACCATTAAAAATCATTGTCATTATACATAAAACCATTAATTTTATTCTATCGTTGTGTTCATTAACGGCAAGTCATCCGTACGTCTGTATGTCAAAGTGTTTGTGCTACTTTGGAATAACTGTTTTGGATACTACTTAGTTATATTATTATGTATGCGGTAGACATTCATAGTGGCTGCTAATACAATGCAACAGTCGTGGAATATATACGGTGTTAATTTAATTGCGTTACGTGTGCAAGCCAGTCGACCTCAGAGATTTTTCTCAGAGTTATTTCGATGGAGTTTAGTTTTTAATTTTAATTTTGACAATTTAACTTTTTATTTTTACAAATATAATGCTTGTTAAGTAAAAGAAAAACTTAAATAACATTTTACATACACAAATTACATTTAAATAAATATAATAATAATGAAAGAAGGATAAAAAAAATTAAACATACTTAGCAACAATATTTAATATTCAAGAACCCCGAATGATAAATATAGGGGGGTGGTAGGAGGGCCAAAAAAGTTGATTATGATAATTCATTTAACTAAATTAATAAATAGTAAAATTAAATGTTTAGTTTAACTTGTTTTGTATTTAACTTATTTGACGCTTTCTGTCTAGTGACTCCAATAAAAATATCTACAAAATATCATTATTTTACTTATAATCAATCCATGTGGTACTTCCTTAAAAACTTTTGTTTCGGTTCAACGTAGCTTTATGAAAAATAGCGTAACTAATTAGTAATCATTACTTAATTGCAGTTAATTGAACTAACGATTAAACCATGAATTTAAAATTAAATTTCTTGCTTAGTAAATATACGTCATTGACATTTTTAAGTTATGACGGGCACAACTAGAGATATGACGACTTCGGTGGCCAAACGCTTAGTACTGTGGGCTCTCGATGCGGTCCAGGTTTCGATTACCAATAAGACCATTTTGGGAAACTAATTTTTTTAAATTGGTTCTGGTCTGGATGTTCTAAGCAATGCGTCCGGATTACTCATAGCACACCAACTACTTCATTTGAGACCAGGTAGTTGATGTGCTTGTCTGGCATATTAGTTTAGTACATATGTGTAAATAAACAAATAGTATTTTAATATATTGTTGTATTTTATTTTATGTATGTTAGTCCTTAAGGTATATACTACATATATGAATCATGTTGCCTGAATTAAATAAATAAATAAATAAAATTTTATACAAAGTATTAAAATTATTTCTTGAAAATTGGTACGTAACGTTATTTAAAAATAACGACAACTAATGTTGCAATCTGTACATATATGTGATACGGAATGTACATCCCTAGGAGACTCGTCTACAGCAGTTTATAATAATAATGTTCCAGAAAACCACAACAATTACCCGGTCTCAAACTTGAGACCAGCGGATATATTCCGAAACTCTATGAAAACCAAGAATAGTTAATTGGTCCTACCGCGTTATGTCACCTACATCATCAAAATGAATATATAAAGACATATGTATATATATTGATAAATGAAATGTGCTAACCTTTTTAGGTTACCTATTTAGTTAGGAAGAAATATATTAACAGCTTACAATAAATTGATAAGACACTCCTAACACTCGTGCCACCAGGCAAGAGTTCGTCCAAAGACATACCACCTTACCTATTTCTGCCGCCAAGCAATAATATAACTATTACTGCGTTCCGATTTCGAAGGGTAAGGGTGCTGGTGAAATTACAGACATATGGGACTTGTCGACTCATGTCTCAGGGTGACAGACGCAGTGACAGTGCCCCTAATGATCTTTGTGATTTAAAGCTCTGAGTGGCACTGCAACTGCTATGGATAGGCCAGGCGCTTACCACCAAGCGCATGAATTGTTCCGTCACTTGGTATTATAAAAAAAAGACACGCCTGCCTCTAACAATTGCAGTGCCACTCAAATCTTTAAATCGCAAAGATTTGAAAGGCACTATCAAATCGCCCGTCAAACGTAAGTTGACTAGTCTCATGTGCATGTAATTTTACCAGCACCTTTACCCTTCAAAACCGGAACACAGTAATGTGCACGTTACCGCTTGGCGACAGAAATAGGAAAAGTAGCAGTACTTCTCTGGACGATTTCTTTCACAAGTACATAAGGCACTTTCTTTATATTTATATAAAGATTATTGTTGCTTAAAGTCTCTAGAAGCTTCGATACTAAAATCTTAATGTCCTTGAACTATACAGAGAAAAGCCTATCACACCAATACATAATGTACATAAAATTATGCAAAATTTATTGTATTGAATATGCAATATTCCGCGTATTTCAATTATCCGAAGATGGTTTATGTGTAAATAGGTACATAATAAAAATTTTATATCTTTTTTATTGCATTTTGTTAAGTCGATTTTTCAAACCTTGAATATGGAGAGATAAATTCGTAATTATATTATTATTATAATACATTTATAGGCAACAATATTGCAAAATATATATATTTTTGACATAATTAAATACCATCCTCGTCCTACTTTTCTATGACGATTTCTTGCCCACCATTCGGCCAAAGATGTGAGGGGCCCTGCGCCCGTCACCCTGAAACATAAGTTGACAAGTCCCATGTGCCTGTAATTTCACCAGCACCCTTACCCTTCAAAATCGGAACACAGTAATGCTGACATTACTACTTGGCAGCAGTAATAGGTAAGGTGGCAGTACTATCCTGGAAGAACTCTTTCACGAGGAGTTAAGTTCGTCATCCGATCTCCTATGTCCTGAACGTTAGTTCGTCTTCGTATTGCTGAATTCGGAACTCAATCAATCCATGGCTCTTTGTACAAATCTCATTGTGTACATAACCTTCCGTAAGTCATAACGGGCAAGACATATTGGTTGAATAAGTGGTCGTTATATAGTAAAGGATTATTGCAGAGTCAAGAATTATATTTTAATAACTTAATCTGTATCTTTAAGTAGCAGTAGACCTATTTCCGCCGCCAAGCAGTAACGTTAGCATTACTGCGTTCGGGTTTTGAAGGATAAGGGTGCTGTTGAAATTACAGACACACGGGTCTTGTCAACTTATGTGTCAGGGTGTCGGGCGCAGTGGCAGTGGTTCTCAGATCTTTGCGATTTAAAGCTTCGAGTGGCACTGAAATTGTTATAAACAGGCGTGTAGCTTGCTATCAGGTGCACGACTTGTTCATCCCTTCACTTGATATTGTAAAAAAAACTCTGTTGAACGTCCGTCCGTTCTGGGCACGATGTGTTTTTCTAGGCATTAATTTCGAGTCAATTGTTCTTTTACTTTCTTTCTGTTGTAGAAATAACTGAATGAAAACTCTTCTATACAATAGACATAATGAACTTATTATAAAGGCAATAAAGGTGTATATAGTTTTTTAACAGACAATGACATAACGAGTTTCAGCTTCATATCGAGTTCAATTTATTTCGAAAGTACGTGTTGCTTTCCAAAAATAGTAGTTATGAAATAACTTACGTTTATTAAACCTACTTATGTCTATGTACTTTGCATTTATGAAGCACGCTATATCTTTTTAGATATAAGTGTTATGAGGTCAAATAACTTGACACATTCTGCCTTTACAAGACTTTGTAATTTTAAATAATCGAGAGCAATTTTAGTTATTAATACGAATTTTATTGTTTTTACTAGTTGTTTGGAAATACTATCACCATCTACAATATGGTCTCACTTTTTTGTTGCTCTTTGTATTTGGATAAAGATATTTTCCGGAAAGTGATAAAAAAAAGATTTTTCTTTAGCAAGCGTACGTAAGTGCAATAACTTTCAGTATTCTTTAGGCATTTTATGTAAACGATTTAACGGTTTACAATTTCAATTTTAAAAACGTATATATTTGAACAACTTCACATTATATACGGTATTTTGACATATTCAGTTCAACGCTACGTTGGTATTATAAAAAAAGATACACGTAGACAAAAATCTCTAAAATGTGCGATCGTTTCCGAGCGCGTTGATATCTTTTGTACTACAATTAAACTCATGGTTGAACATTTGAAAATATGAACTTGCGACAGATTTAACTTATCAATACAACGAAGTTATATTTAAGTAACTGTTTTCGTCATAAAAAAATTCGTTAAAGTTCAGTTTAAGAATTCTGACTTATTTTTTTCATATTAACATCACTAAAAGTTTAAACGGCAATCAATGTATGCAAAAAACAGGACGTAAAGGTGAAATGAAATATTTCTAAAAATACACAAGTAAACTGGTGACCTTTAAGTCAAATGTCGACATTTACAAGCTGAAAAAATGTAACTTACCTTGACATGTAACTAAACTGATACACAGAAGTGCGCACACGCACCACCGGACAAAGTTCCTCGATCCTTGCATTTTGGCACTACCACTATACAATCTGGGTTGCAGCATTTCACTTTTTGCACTTCAATATTTCATTATTTAAAAATAACGTAACGAAAGTTTACAGCTTCTGACGACACAATTTCAAAAATAATTAACACGCACTTTGTTTTTGGTCAAAAATTTCCAATTCAGAATTTATTCTTTTTTTGACATTTCGTGTCGTTGTTTCTAGCCAGTAGTGGTATTCGATATTCGAAAGGTCCGCGGTGCGGCGCAAGCGGTTCTCGACTGAGACGGGTCGGCGCACACGCACCGCTACCGAACGCATTTTCTCTCTCACCGTGTTTGCCGCCTTGGGACAGATGTTGGCAACCTTCTCAATGCTTTTCCGGGTTTCCGTATTACTATTTTGGGCCATATGAATGGTTGGTTTTAAATTTTGAGTTTTAATTGAAATTTTAATTGTGTAAAATAATATTACTTATTTAATGAGGTCGACGATTCGAGTCCCATTTGAGGCACGAATTTACTACTGTTTAAATAGTACTATCTACTAAATGTTTAAGTTACGTACAATTGTGAATGTTTAATACCACTCACTGACGGTGAAGGAAAACATCGTAATGAAACCTGCATATCGAAGAAACTTCACAACCCTTGTACAACTTGAGAAGTGTCCACCCCTCAAAGGGCCAGTGTGGCGGACTATGGGCGACCCATGCCCGGTAGTGTAACATATAATGGATCGACGATGATATAAAAATTATTAAGGTAGGTGTGCGTTCATTTTGTTAAATATTAATAATACATATTTCGTCTTTTCTTTACCTCATACACACACACACACACACACACGCGTGCGCACACACACACACACACACACAC
>NW_020653743.1:10393406-10511949 GCF_003589595.1 Hyposmocoma kahamanoa | reverse complement strand
ACATACATAAGTCCATATTCAAACCCATTTCTACATAAGTTTTGTTTATAGTGACCCTCCCTATCGACCTCTTGATTATGCGGGTAGGGCACACTGTAACCTGTGCGAGCACAGGTTAACCCACACATGGACTATCGAAATCAGGGCCTAATCCCAGATCAGCCCGTTTGCACGGACTTCATCCGGTTCTCAAGAGGCCAATTGAAAGTGAGCCACCCCGGGTGAACGTACAGCACCCTCCCTATTTTCTGACCTGACACTGAACTACACACTGAACGCTTACTTCCCGTCGCGCTCTGCGCAACTAACGGCTGCCACCGTTGAGCCGTTGACTCTAAGTTGACTACCAAGTCTCCTCATTAGTGGCCGAGCTGTATGGTACACCCACTTCCCGACGCCAAAAACGGCGTCTCTTGAGTTTCCAAATTTCTACGCGCCTGGAGGGACCGAAGTATGTCTAGCTCTCCGGAGATGCCGCAATATGGACATTGTAGCAGTGTCCTGCGACAATGTCCGGACATAGCTCCCGACTTAAAGGGCAACTCACGTGCCCCGCGCATCTCCTCACCTTAGGCCCTCGTCTAGACCCCTACTAAGATGCGCTATCTGCGCACGGGACGAACGCCCGGTCACATGCTACCAGGGCAGACGAACGTGTTCGACCCTGCAACTAACCACAAACCCCGGCTAGTCCATACCCAAGTACCTCAAGAAAGTGAAGGCGTATCACTGGCGGAGGACTCGGTCCGGACGCCTGCCTTACCCTGGTCTCACCGGTCTCCCCGAAACTCCCTATCTCTCGAGTCAGTAGACAATGAACACACCGGGACAGTTGTATCAGCTGTACCAAGCACAAATCCGGCCGTATATGGAGTACTGCTTCCACCCTTGGATTGGTTCAGCTAAATACTAACTGGCCACTTTAGATTCTATTGAAAAGCCAAGAGGCTTGTAGGTTGTGTAGATTTAATAGAAAAGAACCTGTAGAGTCTTGAACACCGCTATAAATTTGCCTGCTTATCGTATCTTCTACGGAGAGTGAGCGATGGAATTGCATGATTTCATTCCGCCTTCCCCTTTCCACCATTTTGTCATTCGAAGGATTCTCACGAAGTGTTTCGCTTCCACATTTATATGGCTAACGGCTATGGAGTGCAATTCCCTGCCTGCGGACTTATTCCCTTAACGCTATAACTTGGACCTTTACAGGTTTCGACCTATTTTAGATTTCAGCCGCCTCACAAACTATAATCAGCTAATAATACAACTAATACTTTTTAATGTATGTAAGAAATTTGTACTTCGTGATGGTAGAAAATAAACTTTTCTAATTTTCAAGGCGAGCGTGTATAGGCATTATTTAAATGTGTAAGCACCATCGTTAACCTCATCGTCACTTTCCATCAGGTGAGATGGAATTTGATCTCCATCGTGCATTTATTTTTTAATAAAAAAAGCAATACATATTGCAGAAGACAAATGCCAAACAACATCATTCATATTTAAAATATAAAAAGACAGTGCAAAGTACTTATTATACTACGTACAAGTATGTGGTGTAAAGTGGCACACACCTCTACTAACTTTACACAGCAGATACAATTTCCACATTACACAATACTTTAAAAGAACTTAATTTTTAATGTCATGTTATAATGCAAATTGTATTAAAAAAAAGAATATAAATCGCAATATTCAAAGATATGGTAAAAGAGAAAGGTTGTAGACGCCTGCCTCGGAGCCCGCTTCACTTTCAAACTCGGTCGCGTGGCGGCTGTGGAACTTTAGACTTCCACCTTACCTTACTGACCGCTTACCACATACAGCACTATACTACTTACTACGCTAGTACATTCTTACAGGTGCTAAACTAATTTAGAATTTATAGGCACGTTGAAAAGCTTCTTGTGACCAATTTTTATATGCTATAACATGTTTTTTTTATTTCGAAACAATGTCACGTTCTTGCTGTAGTGATTGAATATAAAATATTTAATGTATATCATTGAATTTAGTCAGTACGATGTTGATACTTCTCTATGAAGCAGCAATAGGTGACAACTACACAGAAAGCCCATGAAAATCACATTGTAAAGCCCGTGTTGGTTTTTGAGATCCATATAACGAAACGTGGTACTCCGTATGCTGATATTTAAGTTTACGGTAAAAACCGTTATAGTCCATAAACGTGTTAATAACAATAAGTATTTATTTCAGAATCTTGTCCATAACGTTAGTAACAAATTCTCTTAGGACTTAGTAGGCTTCAATATAAAACAAATTAAAAAAATCAAAAATGTAGTCTCAGTACAGAGTTCTAAAAAAAACCGACCTTAAAAGTTTGTGGAATGACATCTATTTGCCAAGTGTATTGAAATCGGTTACCAGAAAGTGCGTGAAACCGGGTTCCTCCCCTAGTTTGCCACCCTTAGAGGTGGAATATTTATACCCTCAAAAAAAGATTCATTAAAATCTGTTTTCAAATTTTCCTGTACGTCGCGTAGCAACTTATCGCGTAACATACATACAAAATATACAAATAAAATTGATAACCTTCTCCTTTTTTGAAGTCGGCTACAAATATATAATAACTACAATATTATAGGCTTCGGACTCAATTTGGACAGTGCAAGGACCCAGATAGTTTGTGTAGAGCGATGCAAAGGATGACCCACCTCACATTAAGTAGGCTTCGTCGCCCGGGGAGACGAAGAGTTACATCGGATACTTTCGGACAAAAACCTGACGGTGCTTCCCTTCGTCCTCTTTCGGTGGGATCGCGGGAACGCAACCATTCACGAAACTTCACGAACGTTTCAGGCTATGATAATAAAGTATATGCGGTCAATACGATAGGAAGAAGAATGCAACTTAAATTTAATTTACATTCTTCTTCTTACAGTTAACTATCCTTAGAATTATTTCTTCAGTTTTTTCTTATAATACCAAGTGACAGGACGGACAAGTCGTGCGCCTGGTGGTAAGCGACTCGTCTATCCATAACAATTGCAGTGCCATTCAGAGCTTCCAATCGCAAAGATCTTACGGGCACTGCCACCGCGACGTCAGCCTGAGATATACGTTGACAAGTTCCATGTGCCTGTAATTTCACCAGTTCCGTCCTTTGAATGGTAATATTACTTTTATAGACATTATATTGCCTAACCTTATATTCAAAACTACATACATACATCGTTATAAACTTATAATTCAAATAAGTACATTCACGTTTAACAGTAACAAAACAATAACTATAATAATAAGAAAAATCTTATCAATGTGTCAAAATTGTTTGCATATTTTTACAAAATAAAAAGTCTACACAAACGTCACCAAGGTGTTTATGCTATGAGATAATAAAATGGAGGGTCTTTGTCGTTACAATTTTTACAAGAATTAATTTTAAGTTTAATTATAGTTTTGATTTTCTTCATTATTTACCTTTTTAGACTGATGGCCATATAGCCAATGCTCAATAAATACAAAATGTTGATGGTTAATAAAGAAATCTTATTCTAAGGAAGATGCTAGTTAAGTTTCATTTTTATTAATTGTATTCAAAACATAATCTATAAACTATTTATTTTTTCCTTATACCAAGAGCTCCCCTCAACACAGTTTCGATTAGAATAAATGAATGTAGCGCAACGCATCGCTGTCTTTTGAGTGTCAAAATAATCACATTGTCAAAATTCTCATATAGAAAGGAAAAAAATGAAAAGGCTGTATGGTAGAGTGTCAAAATGGCCACCGTAAAGACATAACGACTTCACACACAAAATGCCAGAAAATTAAATTATTTAAGAAAAATTAAGACCCTAATGAATATCCTAAGAACTACACACCTATATATCTTTGTTACCAGTTTTAGAAAAGATCCTTGAAAAGCTCATGAAGGTTTATTTACTTAATCACCTTGAAAGGAATAATATTTTAAACAAACGATAATTTGGTTATCAAACAAATAGACGTACAAGGATGCAGTGCACACACTTATTGATGACATTGTAATGTCCCTAAATGAGAAAAAGAAAGTTTGTGGTCTTTTTCTTGATCTGAGTTCCGCTTGCGATACAATAAATCACGAAGCTCTGGCGAAAAAATGAGAACTTCACGGTGTACGGGGTAAAACATTGCAACTGTTTCAGTCTTTTCTTAACAACAGATACCAGTTTGTAGAGGTCAACAGTGTTGAGTCTGAGGAGTTGGTGCAGCGCAAGTCAAGGGCAGGCAAAATGAAAAGAGGCTTACCACAGGGCTCTGTATTGGGTCCAATTGTGTTTATTATTTTTAGCAATGACTTAATTACATTTATTGAAGACAAATTCCCAAATGTGAAATTAGTAGTTTTTGCAGACGATACCAACGCTATCATAACAGCTGAAAATTTAGTAAGCCTCGAGCACAAAACTAATGAGGTCTTATCAACATGTGACTTTTGGTTCAAAAATAACAATGTCATCATCAACACGAACAAGACAAACGTTTTATTGTTCCGAACAACACCTAGAAACCACGAACGCATCGACATCATGATGAGTAATAAAACTATACCAACAGTAGAATCTGTAAAGTTTTTAGAAATCTACATTGACTCCTATTTAAAATGGCAATCAGAACTTAGTAAATTAGAAAATAAAATAAGTTCAGCTTGCTATGCTCTTCGATCCCTGCGGGATGAAGCCCCTGTCGCTGATCTAAAAATGGTATATCATGCTATAGTTGAGTCACATTTAAGATATAGTATCAAGTTTTGGGGTAATAGCTATGACTATAACGTAAAAAAGGCCTTCGCCCTACAGAAATAAGAACCATAGTTCCATAATTCCGCCTTGGAAGTCGTGTAAACCTTACTTTAGACAACTATATGTATTAACAGTTCCTTGTCTCTGTAGTTTGGAGTTGCTGATAGGCGTGGTTGAAAGTTCGTCAGAATTTAGTAAGGACACCGAGTCAAATAGGCTTGTTACTAGGAAGAAGGACAGACGTGGTGTAATAGCACCAAAATTAAACATAGACCAAGATATCAAACAACAAAACTGTTTAATAGTCTCCTTGCCGAACTTAAAATAGCACAGGATCCTATATCATTCAAAAAGAGTTTGAAACATTTCTTGTTGGATAAATCATTTTATTGCATTCATGAATTTGTTGTTGGACGCTTTTGACTTTAATTTAATTTAATTTTCCAACACAATCTATTTTGTTAAGGAAATAAATAAACAAATAAATAAAGATCCAAGATCTGGCAGTATGGCTAACTAGACGAACAATTGCTATTGCTAAATATGCTACTACTATTCAGGCTTCTGACATATCCAAAGAATATGTATAGATGTAATGAGTAAATATTAAACATCGGGTAAATTCGGAGATACGAATATTTCCGAACGCTGTGGCCGCGTCTAAACAATATCATACAACGTCAAAGTCATTGAAAGTTTCCTATTTGATTGTTCAAGTACATCAGTCATCATATATATTAATATAACTCACAGACGAGGAAAGTCGGAAATATTCGCTTTTTCCGAGTACTTCCGACTTTCAATGCTTATTCACAACATGTAACCATTCGACTTGGCATCTTGGCATGCGTTATCCTGATCTCTACTGCCTACGACCATTTGTTTAATGTCGAGCGGCGGCTCACGTCTATCTTAAGATTCTGATAATATCAACAACTGTTTGCGTTCAACATCCTCCATTATAAGGAACGCCCACTTACGTAGGCTTCTCCAATGTAGGATATAACAAAAAGATGCAAACATGTTTATCCTGGTTAGGATTATTTTGTTTTGTGTTTTTTGGAAATACTCAAATTTACAACCAAAAGATCAGTCCAGTGTTTCGTCAATAGGCACTAAAATACAAAAAAGAGGGATTTGCAAGACATTCTTAACCTATAAAACCTAACCTAACCTAAAAAAATTCCCGCCTTATATCGTGGCCGGCTCAAAAGTTCCCATTGTACTGGCAGCATTCCCACGATGAACAGCAATGGATACTTGCTGAACCAACCACGACTCAGAACGGTGATGGCAGGCCCTGTCTCTGAGTCAGCGACCCAACTCTTTAAATAAGCCACGACCTTCCGAACCCCAGGGCCGCCGCCTCGATCGCGACAGGTACGAAGTCGTACATCGGCTTATTTTGTGTTTTACTAGTCGTGTTTCGATAATGCATTTTGTGCAAGTTATACTAGATGCACTTTTCATAAGCACTTTTCGTCAACCTTTATAAAGGAAAAATATGAATGAAAAAAATTCCCAGCCAGCGTCTATGTTTCCGAGTACATGATAGGGGAGAAGGGGCACTTTTGAACATTTTTTTATATATCCGGTTATTTTATAACCGGCTATATATTATTATTTATTTGTTTTGTTTGCTACAGTAGTTACACCTATTATTTGGCTATAATCGTTCATAATAAGCACAAGATCAAAAAGTTTATAATACTGTCAGAAATCCCATTTTTGTAAAGGAACTCAAAAGTTCAAAGTTGCCCACGCCTGGGGCAGCTTTGAATCTTTGAATTCATGAAGTAGAATGAAAATTACTTATTTATTGCAAAATATTTTTAATAAATTCGTTATCAAAAATCTTTTACAATATATCAAATCTTTTACCAATACAAAAATAAAACAGTTATAATCACAGGACTATTACAAAAAAAATTTTGGCCGTAACCGAAGCTCAATTATTTATTAACTGCAATAAAAGTAGAGCTTTTTGTAAAAAAACCTCGCCTAAGGATATACTGCCACCGTACTTACTGGCGAAATTAAAGGCACGTGGGGCTTTTCAACTTATCTTTGCCATTTAAAGCTCTGAGTGGCACTGCAACTTTGCTGGCTGTGCTTCTTCTCATCGCTAGGTATCATAAAAAAAAGCCGTACACCTTTTTTCTCACAGTAAAATCGTATCATGCAACCGAACGTTCTCTCTCTCTTCCCAGTTGGATTCTATTCTTACCATACGTTGTATAAGGGAAATTTATATTAACTACGTATATCAACTTACCCACCTATATCCTATGTAGTGTAGTAGTACTATGTAGTAGTATGGAATTCAGTTTGCATATTAAATTTAAATTCTACCCTATATCCATGACAACAAAGCTCCAACGTCCGAACCGTAAAAGTAAATGTGTACCGTTGACTATGTTAGTTAGCAAGTACACAAACATTATAATTAAGTGTAAGTATTCTACAAAGATTTTCCGGATGGAAAGGCGGTCTACAAAGCTTCTCGGTACGCGGCCTCCATACCGCGTCCTATTGCCCGAGTGCATATGCGCAAGCGCCAATCGCCGTTCCGGTCAATCTCGACTATTACAAGCTTAGCATTGACAACAAAGACAAGACAAGAGGGTATTTTAAAGCCTTTTGTTCTAAAAAAGACACTGTACAAAATGTATTGGATAAAAGATGAAACGTATTTATATGTACATTCAAATACGTGAGGCGCACTATAACTTTCCGGAATGAATAAGAAAAAATACTATAAATGATCAGAAATGAATTTATTGTTTCTCAAAATATTCTCCGTCAGCGTTAATGCACTTTTCCATACGTATGAACCAATTTTGAGAACATTTATGCCACTCCTCCGTTAGCCGTGGGGCGACGGCTTAAGAATACATTGTCGCCTCCCCATACATGCCCGTGGGGGTCGTAAGAGGCGACCGAGGGCGTCACAAGTGTCCATCTGCTTAGCATTGTGGTAGGCTCTGTGCCGACTGGATAGCGACCACAGTACACACGGCGGAAAACCCTCCACAGTGAAACGCTTTTGCGAATCGCGTTCAGGGATCAGTTGGTGTACATCCAGTGCATTTGGCCAGACCGGCAAAATGATAGTGACGGAGTGAAGATATTTGTGTTTTCCATCCGTTACTCTCATCTCTGGACTGTATTCGCACTTTCCATCAGGCGCGGTGCAGTCATTTTGTCGAGTCGCAATAAAAAAAAAAAAAAAAAAAAAACAATCTCTAAAACATATTTTTCATACTCTTCGACAGCCTCTTTAGGTGATGAAAATCATTGTCTTTTTTTTGATTGATTGCGTAACTGGTTCTTAATTTTTGAAAATAAATAAAAGTCACAAGGTGCCAGGTCGGGACTGTACGCGGGATGGTTCATAAGGTCAACGTTGTTCACCTTCAAAAATTCATTTGTCTGTCTGGCCGTCTGAGAACTGGCATTATCGTGGTACAAGGTGATACGGCGTTTTTACGGTTATTTTTACGGAGTTTGGCAATAACTTCCGGCATACAAATGGTCGTGTACCAATCACTATTCACAGTACAACGATTCTCCAAATCAACAGTAGCCACGTATCCAGTTTTATTAAAAAAAGAAGCAATCATCCGCTTAGAGGCACTATGCACGCGCGCCACTTTGGTTGGTTTCGGCTCATCTCGAAAGACCCGTAAGCTCGATTGCTGCTTTGTTTTAGGATCGTAACTATAAATCCATGTTTCATAAACTGTTACTATGTCCCACAACAAATTTGACGCCCCTTCGTTGAATCTGGTAAGCATAGCATTGCATCAAGTGCCGCGATCCGTTTTTTCCTCCGTTTAGCCTCAGTCAAATTGTGTTCCCACACACCGAGAGCACAGCTTTTTCACACCCAAATGTTTGCGCAGTATAGATTGTATTTGACTCGTGCCTATGACTAAAGATGCCCGAATCTCATGGTATGTCACATGCCTGTCTGTTTTGATCATACAGCGCACACAGCAGTGGACGGGCGACCATCACGAAATTCGTCACTGAGATTCACACGACCGCGTTTGAGTTCTGTAAACCAGCTATATATAGTCGTCTCGCGTGGTGCTTCATTGCCAAAAGCGGTTTAAAGCCGAGCAAAGGTCCGCTGAGCTGTTAAATTACTCTTAAAGTCGTAGAAAATCATACCACGAAAATTTTCACGAGTTAAATCCATGGTGATGTAGACAACCAATTTCTAAAATGACGCCACAATGTAAAAACAAGTGACAGTCAGATGAAACAAACTGTATTCTAGGGCCAAAGAGTTCCATTTTAAAATGTTCTTTGTATGTAATGTTCTTTGTAATTACTTTTTAAACATTGTATATGTAAATGGCCAGTTCCGGAAACTTATAGTGCGCCCTATGTAATAACATGGTTCTACTCGTATTATTCGATGCATATTTCATAGATATGGGAGTAGCCATATTGCACTATTTTCTGATCAAAGCAGAATGACTTAACGGCAAGAAAAAGCGAATATAGACTAAAGTTAAACGATGTTTTAGGAAAAATAATTGGATTTGCAAAAGTAGTTCCGCCATGGAATGCGGCAAAAAGGTTTATTTATGTACACGATTAACAAAAACTGGTAACTCACAAAATGAATCAAAGGGACTGTTGACGGGTAGTGGGGAAATCTGCTTATTCCCAGTCGTCACCACTGGCGACTAATGGGAAAAAAACCCATATGTTACCAGATGGTGACAAATGGAATTTAAAATATCCCAGTAGTTGCCCGTGGTAACAAATGTAATAAAAAAAATCTTAATTTATGTTTGTTGCCGCCGTCGAAAGGGAATAAAATAAAATTCGAGTCTAATGATAATAATACAGATCTTATTTAAAGAATGAGTCTTAACAAACAGATAGTATCCAGGCTATCTGAATCCTGTAAATGATGTCATTATGATACAGTGATTTTTAATTACTGTATGGTATAGGAAATATCTGATGTTAGGACTGGTTTTTTTCTCAAGACCTGTATTTACATAATTAAACTCGAATTTAATTTTATTCCCTTTCGATGGCGGCAATAAACAAACATTAATTGGGATTTTTTATTTCACTGGCAACTATTGGGATATTTTAAATCCCATTTGTCGCCAGTGGCAACAAAGCCTTAACAAGGAATAAGCGGGAAAATCAAAGTAAAGCAATTTAAAATCATAATTATAGGAAAACTAGCTAAAACAGAAACTAACGAACCATAGACAATAAATACATAAACTATGAGCAATAGAAAACATAAATTGATATTTATATCTGCCCCGTCCAATAGCCGGTCCGCAACAGGTGCTATGACTATGACATATTCTGATAGTAAAAAAACAGCTAAATGATGGTAAATCCCACACACACATAAGACTGCAGTACTAATCAATATGTTTTAATTTTAATTTATTTTCAACTTCCAATATTAAACAATAATAAATTTAATATATAATTTTTTTTTTAATTCATATTGTTAAAAGAAAATACTTTGTAAAAACGTATGTGGCGTAAATTGGAACATTCTTTGGAATATTAATAAGGTATTTGAGTAAAAACTTTCGTAATTATAAAAATAGTTGGCATTAATATTATACATAACTAACTGGTTGATGACTTTATCATGTCAATCAGACACGATCATACGACCTATAAAGGGTCTGAAACGTTAATTTGTAAAAAAAAAATATCGCGTATATTTTTGCGGATCCGAAAAATAGTTTCATTTCCTAAGACAGCTAAAATTTAAATATTAGACGTTTCAATCTTTGATCTATTCGATTTTAAAATAGCTTAAATAAGAAATATGTAAATGAATTCGCAGCATTTGACCTCCAACTCACTTATAGGAAAGAGACGATGAAGTCGACGACAGAACACGCACACCTGTATATTTTCTCCAAACTGTCCATTCACTCTCAAAAATGACGACATGCGAGTTGTCTCTATTAATGCTATACAAGAAATTTCTCCTATACCGCGCCCTTCTAGCGGAAGTCTTCTAAACCAAGATTCGTGTCAACCCGAGCGCCCTCAAGTCCTCCACTTAGCTTATAACACGTATCAGAAGCTCCTGCTCTTTGTTCACAGGCGCAGTCAAGGACACCGGGGTCAACTCCAAAATATTCTTACAAGAAATAAAAGGAAAAAGTTTCTTTAACGTCATGGGACACAATTGCGCTAATGATTTAGCTCCTATAAAGCTCCTTGGTCTCCTTAGGATAACGGTCCACTCTGTAACCGAGGTCAGAGTATAAAATTACAGCTAACTGTTTCAAAACATAATTAGCTAAATATTAATTAAATCCACAAAATAAATGTAATGTTTAGAGCTAATAACACCATTTATGACGATATAGCAAAATTATACCTACTTAATAGCACAGAAGCAATACAATCCAGGTACAGTCTATTATAAATCCGCTTTCCCAAGCATTACCAAACTTTACAAAAAAAATTGTTATTATTTCTCGACAGCGAGTTCACCACTATAATCTAAATAAATAAATCTAAGATTTTTCAAAATAATAATTCATTATAATTTACGCCATCTATAGATTTTTACGAGAAAAAATGCACTGCTCAAAATTTCAAACCAACGCTGTTACTGTGCTTCTCTACTACGTAGTTTCTATAAACGTCCAGAGATGGTGCTACTTCCCGTTACTTTTAGTCTAACTAGTGCCATCTAGTAATAGTTATACGTTCTAAAACAGTCTCCATAATTGCGATTAAAGAACGTAATAAAGATTACCACTAGGTGGCACTGGCGGTACGTGTTCGAAAGAAAGTGTTTTCGGCAAAATAATAATTATTTATCGTTTTATAACGAGCACATAATTTTTCGTAGTTTTATTACTTGGAAAAACATTATCGGTAGAAATGATCTTTAGGTATCTTATTTCCGTAACATGACGAGTCATGAGAGTCATATTAATCAACATTTAAAGCGATAATGCGACGCTTTTCGCACGTATCTGATCACATTACTTTATTGTCAACATAGCTAAAGGACAAGCGACATATGCCCTTGAACTGTGTCCGGTTATGCAGTACGTACTTCAATTTAACCGAAATATATCCTGCTGTTGGACACCGGTCTCCCCTAACTAGAAGGCGATTAGTCCACCATCACAACAGGAGAATGAAGATTTAATAATATTTTGGAAAAGTTATTTTTAGTAAAATTTTGATATTTAATTTTATTTTTGTATTTAATCTATTGGTACAAAGTTGTTTGTGACTTATGGCCCTAAATACCTAGTTTTAAAATTATTCATTAAAATTCTACAAATTGCCAACTAGCTTATCACCTTTACTTGTACATATTTTTATTTTTTTTCTTTTCTTAATAACCAGTCGAAATCGACAAATAATATATGTGTTTTTAGAAACACAAATTCCAATTAAGTTCCAATTGTTACTATGTAACCAATGATGATAAATTATATTTAACATTGTAGTACATAATATATTGTCAAACTTAAAGCATAGAAAAGTCCTTTTGAAAATATACGGGGTGTTGATTGCGTTATAAGGGCCGTGGGTTCACCTTCACACGGGCAAATTTTACTATGAAGACACCTCTAAAAAAATCAGCTAGTCAAATTCACGAACGTTAAAATTTTTTCGTATTAATAGTTGAAAACACGTAATGTGTAACTCAAGACTGTGCCGTAAGCCCCCGTTCTATTATAGTTTGTTTACTTTTTTCTTTATTTGCGTGTTCGATCTTTGTATCAACATTGACTAAGGTAAACGATTATTTTATGAGGAACTGTACAATAAGATTCCGAAGCATATTAAGATTATCATTTCCTAAGTTTAAACCCTACATAATAAATATTTTAATTGAATAGTCATATTTCAAAATAGAAAACTACATGTTAGATAAAGATGTAAAGAAAGATGACATGACTCTTTATTCAACACATTTGATTCTAAGTGTATTCCAGTGCATTTAAGTTTATTTGAAAAGAGCAATCCCTGTAGTTTCTTGCTCATACTTCTCAGGGAGGTCAAGAAGCAAGTGTAAATGTATTTTACCTATGGAATAAATGATTTTATTAAACATCATGATATTCAATAAAAATAAATGTGAAACCCTCAAAACTTATCGA
The DNA here is from genome assembly GCF_003589595.1 of Hyposmocoma kahamanoa. NCBI lineage: Eukaryota > Metazoa > Arthropoda > Insecta > Lepidoptera > Cosmopterigidae > Hyposmocoma > Hyposmocoma kahamanoa. The sequence goes on along the minus strand of NW_020653743.1, from coordinate 10,499,063 downwards.
CTTCTTGCAATAGTTAGTTCTAATCATGGGCAGGGTTAGTTAACTGACTCTACAGCCGATATTGCACTTGTCCGAATATGTTTTGTTTAATATACTTACCTAAGCTCGATATTTGACTTCGCATATGCTTCACATGTCTTCATTCAAGTCATGTAAACCTTTCCCGGCAAGCAGATTCCATCATGATGTTTTTAATATGTTAAAGCTAGAAAAAAGTGGCAGTGATTCAGCTTCGGTGGCAACCAAATACAGAATTTCCTCAACTCCACTTTATTAAAACCCTGTGTCGCGGTTGCCATGGACACACATATAGACAACCACAAATACATCCAAACTCACGAGAGAAATAAATGTAGGCCATACAAATATTTCTCCCGGTCGGGAATCGAACCAGGGACTTCTGCGTGGCAAAAACTCCATCTCCTTTGCAGAAAAAATTCGCGAAGTACAATAAATGGTTGGAAAGTATTTAATTGCACCATTAATACGGTAACAGTTCAATTGTGCACGGAACTGTCTCTTTATTGTCAAAATTTTGGTGTGCTTCCAGCAATGGAAACCTAGTTAATATAACAACACTGGACCACTTTGTTACAGTGACTTTGGCCGTTGTCAACGTATCAAATTTTGTTTGTTTTAATTTACAGTAGTTCCACAAAAGTCCGGTAGATGGCATTAACCGGTAGTAAGCAAACATTAAATCCCGGTGTAAAGATTTTCCCTCCAACGATGACTAAAGGACTATCCACACACATCAGGGCTGTGGCCGAGATGTGGACGGGGCGTGCTAGTTTGTATGAACTGCGGGCCCGTCCCGGCGCCGGCCCGGACACGGACATGTGAGAACGAGTTCATACAAAATATATGCAACGAAATTTTTTTGAACCCCTGACGGAGCACATCCGAATTTTGATTATGTGTGTAAACTACACCACTATGTATATATAGGCTTACTGGGAGTCAAGTCCTTGTGGGAACAGCCACCCGGACCTATCTAAAACCTGACTTAATACTTTTTCTATCAGTAGTGATTTAGACGAAAAAAATTGTTGTGTAATCTTTCTAACTCATCGTTATGGAAATATTGTTGCAATGAAAAACATAGGCTTGACAATAAAGAAATTGTTATGAGAACTAAACACTTCTGTCGGCTCTCAGCGATCGAAGATGTAATACTACTGCAACAATATTTTTTCTAAGTATAGGTTTGTTCATCTTGCAATTGTCATTCTGTTGTCCTCAAACGTATGACGTTTCTACGTATTCTTTGCCCTGTATATATATATATAGACGTATCTTAGTAGATTTCTGGCACAGTTTACATCATAATCATTTGTGCCGAATCCACTGTAGCCAATTTATATGACATAACGAAAAACCTCTTCCGAATTTGTAACTCTTGAAAAAATTGGTCAATATCCAACCAAAGACTAAGCTAAAAATCCTGTCCCCAATAATTCCCGGGACGTGACAGGGGTAATTTGAATGAGAGGCGACGAAAAGAATATGTAATCGATTTTTAAATTTCACGAGACTGCGACTGGCTGTTTCGCCTCACTGGTCCACTGCACGACAAATGACGTGACAACATCAGCTTTCAACATCAGATACTGAAAGGCAATAGGTGTTCCCTAACTACCATGTAAAACTATAAGAGATTTTGATTCGGTGCTGTCACCAAAGTTCGAAAACTATTATTTAAAATTTTTGAGTATCGAAATTAAATTAGCCAAAGTGAACATTTTAAGACAATATCTATAAATGGAACCGTTGTTATTTGAATCCCCTCTCTTCCCTTGTTTATTCTTTATTCTGTACTTAATAAGAATTCTTGAATATACAACAATTTTCAAATTCATTTATTTCTTTGTGATACTCAAGTTATAAAGGCAAAACAATAATGCATTTTGAATCATTGATTCAGCTTACAGCAAACAAAGTTAAATTATATAAGTGGACCTTCATGCAAAATTTGGGTTTAGCTACACTCGCTACACTGCCTCTCTTAGTAGTGTTGTATACAGTAATCGTTACTGGCATTGTTGTTAATAGCAATAATTTTCAATGCCCTCTCGATTACCTCATCCTGAACCTAACCTTGCCCTGTGATCATCATCATCATATTCAGCTCTTCTTTATTGCGCCAATTTTCACGCATCCAGCACGATCCCGCAAATCTAACGATATCGTTGGGCTATCGGGCAGTCGTTTGCCAATGGTCTTTTCGCTCCTCTTGGTCACAATACCTATGATTGCTTTAGTCCATCGTCCGTCTTGTCGTTTAGACAAATGTCCCACCCATCTCCACCTTAATTAACCTAATGATGCCATTTTTTTATTACCCACGTCATCGACCTTCGTATTTCGTGCAATGTTTGGTACCCGATCCTGTTCCTGTTCCTGATTCCTGTGATAAGCCCAGAGAATATTTCTTTTATTCAAATTTCCTAAACTGTTTATATCCCTGACTCATGTTAATACTTTGTCACTTAACCGCGTTTTAATGAGCAGACGGCAGAAATCAAAACCTAATTCTATCTGCTGCGCCATTATTCAGTACTTCAATTCCCTCTATATTTTTATATTACATTTCTTTTTGTATTATTTTCATTTATTACATTACATTTTCCACACAATATGTATCACAATATACATCTCAAACACATTTATTTTACGTTCTGGCAACACTATCGTCCCTTCTGCCCTCTCCCGCTATTTCAAGACTGTCGTCACCAGTTCAAAAACTGAAGACCAGTGTACGCGAGTGATTTTTAAAATAATCCATGAAAACTCTCAATAAACCCCGTTTAAAATCTCATTCGTAATTCAAAAGTGTGTACAGACTTGTGAACTTATAAACAAAGCTAACACTATAATAAATTCAATGCTGGATGGGCACGGTGCCTTCACGACGTAAGGTCCCCTCCACTATCTATGATCCTCTTTGTTCATTCATTAGACCTTTTGTGGGGTAAGAGACGCGCTATATCAATATTACCAAAGGTTTTACTAATACGCTTATATTATAATATATTTTTAAACAACTGAAACCACAAAATTTCTTTCAAAAATAATTTCTTATGTTTACTTTCCACAATAATTAATTATTGCACGTGAATAAAAAAAGTGACTAAATTAATTATTCAACAATTATGTTATCCGAGTGGCCAAATAATTACTTTCAATATCGCTGATAAAGCTTCAAAGTTGGGTAACACCACGATGATAATTTTCTAACCCTACTTTTTATCTGATCGATGATTGCAAATAAAATAAACCTTCCTAGGTAATGGTTAAAAAGCCGTGGTAGTGGGCTACCACGGCTTTTGGTTTGACCTACTGCTTCTTAAGCAGAGGGCGTGGGGTCCAGGCTTAAAATTTAATTTCAAAATTTACCATGAGCTTTTCAGTGAAGGAAAACATGGGATCTGCTTGGGTACTACAGACCAAGACCATTGTGAGAGAAGGCCTGTGCAGCAATGGGACTATATATAGGCTAATTACTATAGAAACTAACTAAATATATATAGTAAATAAATATATAAAAACTACTATAGAAAACAATCTGGGCCCCAGAGTATCTTTGAGATATAACTTTAAGGAAATTAACATTCTTATAGTATATTTATGAAAATGTAATTTATGTTAAGAGGAATAGTAATTTCTTTATGAAAAATAGTGACAGTCAAAAAATCATTTAATGGCAATATATACGCTTCTATAACAAGATTCCGGTTGATATACAAAATTTGCCTTTCACGAGGTTTGAAACTATAGTGAAACAAAAACTTTATACTAAAGGTTATTATACAACTTCTGCGTACTTGGATGAAAAAAAACCGTGGTAGTAACCCGTTTAGCTCATGGAGGTATATAGTCTCGATCTCTGATGTTTCAAATAAAAAAAAAATATTGTAAATGTTCAATGTGTACAAATGTTATTTACTATGAGGAACCCTTAGAGTTTCTTGCTCATTCTTCTCAGGGGAATCTGCCTTACGAATGATCGGTAGAGTTTAACCAATGTGACCGTTTCAAGTGTAATAAATGCTTACCTATGAAATAAAGATTATTTTGAATTTGGATTTGAATTTGAAAAAAAACCAGGACATCCATGGCGTAGTAAATTCATGATTTCTGAAGTTTCATGGTCACAGTGGGCTTATCGTAACTAACGTAATCGACATTTTAGAATCTGCAAAACGAGATCTACAACCCCCTACAGTCGGTGTTTTTTATATCTTATTTAGTTTAAATTTTATTATGATTTCTAAACAAACATCGAAAAAATTCGAACTAACATCTCCCAGCTAATGATGGGATTCTACCCGGATAAATACCCAAAATGGAAAAATACCCGAGATATTCCCACTGAATCGACCCGATGGGTATTTATTCAGGTATTTATATTTTTATTGTTAATAAGTACTTATTTCACACTGTTAGAATGCTAAGGCTTAGGGTTTTCGTAGTTCCGTATATACGAAAATGAAAAATAAAATTTCATAACGTGTTACACGGTTTTATCAAAAAAATGTTAATTTTAATCATTAAATTAATTGTTTATAATTTCATCATAATATTTTTAAACTAGAACTCATCATCATCAACTTCTGGAAGCAATACAAGAGAAATAGAATTTTGTGATGTGGGAACAGAAATATTCTCCGATGTTACGTAAATATGTGATTAATTTTTTTGGATTTAAAAGAATGTTTTTTGTTCGTTGGTATATAACACCGTTACATTTATTAGTTTAAAAAGGCATAGAAATGAGTTTACCAGCCATTTGGGATATTTCCGGGTAAATATCCGTTTTGGGAATATTTCCGGGTATATCAAGGTAGATTTATGGAACGTTTCCAAGACGCCCGTATCTGCTCGCAGCAAAGCGTCTCGCACAGACGCCAACTAAGCCACGGAACGAACCAACGGACCTCAGGAATTTTTCAATGTCTTTATTGCAAATTTTTGTTTTGGTTTTTGCTGATTTTTTGTCGTAGCGCCATGTGTGAGAAATCTATTAAAGTTTTTTCTTCACTCAGGGAGGTTTACAACTACCAGCCGCTGACTAGAGATGTCTCTTTAATAATTGTAATTCAGTTTTATTGAATGTGAGAATGTTTCACCACCATCGCATTCAATTAGCAAATCAGCTTCCTCATAATTTGTGTACCCGTTTTTCTCCCTTAGCCCCTAGTTCCCGCCCAAAACGTACCTGTGACACTAGAACACTATTATATGCCCAATCCAACTCCAAGTTCTTCCACAGTTCTTTTACGGTTAGTGCTGCTCGTATGTGGAATAAACTGCCTGTTGGTATTTGTGACAGTCTATCGGTCGCATCTTTCAAACACAAATTTATAGAGCACTTCCTATCGAACGCATTAGTTAGTAAATCGGTAACATATATATAAATTTAAGTATACAAAGTTCATGTATATTACCATCATTTATATATATTTTTAGTGACATTTAAATTTTAATTTTATTGTACAATAATTAGTCCCGCAGACTTCACTTTTACTCCACGTAGCCGCGGGTTGGCTGGAAAAGATCTCTTCTAGAGATAAGCTCACCTTTGTATATGTCCATCGTAACATGTGTTTTATGTGTCTTTTCTTTGTGCAATAAAGAATTATATTATTTTTTGTTTCATCTTTAATTTTATTGTTAACCAAAATCAGCGTAATTGACATTTTTTGACTAGCAAGGAAAAAAATTATATGCCAATACCTCGAAAGTTACCGAAGTGCATATGCGTTAGTTATGACAAGTAGAGTGGTATGCCTATCAACGTCAACATTTCACAACTCTTTATTAAGCTTTCCGCGTCCTTGTCAATTTATTGGCCACAAAACTTTGCACGATTATCGTACTTTCATAGTCACAATTTGCGAATGACCTTCGTGGATTGAGGCCTTGTGCAGCGAGCTAATAGACGCTATCGGCGTAGTGATACCAATTTAGTGGTTTTATCACATAGTATGGAAATATAATATTACAGATTTGTAAATACCGTCAGTATATATTATAAATTAATTTGCTTGAAGTGTCTTCTACTTATCATTCATTTTTATTTTAGTATTTAATTGTAAGGTTTTAAACTAAGCTGTGTGTGCGAAGGCAAGTGCCAAATTGTTTAGGGAACTAACCCGTCTGTCAAAAACGTCTGTTCACCTTTGTCCAAGGCCTCAAAGAACAAACCCGTGTTAATTTACAAGTTCTGTTGGTTACAATTTTACTAAAAAATTCAACCAGCTCTCTATATTCAATGTGGTAATTAATTCGTACCTTTATCTTAATTAATTAATAAGTACTTTTATCACATGAAAGTGTTAAAAGTGCTACGAACTACATGAAACAAATTAAGTACGTATATGTGAAATTTTATAAATCTTCTATTTGAGCATAAAAAAGATGTTGACTAATTTCGTTCGTAGAATCTTTCGAACACGTCTCTACTGAAAAGTTGTCATTTTGCAGATGTGATCTTATTACACCAAGGTGCGAATTCTTGCTGCAAGTAAAAGAAAACCACTCAATCAAATCAGACGGTATGGAGCCCCTTAGCCTACGGAGAGACGTTGGCTATCCGTGTGTGTTCTACGGTCTTAATAATGGGGAGAACACTGAGGAACTTTTCGAACTGGTGCCACCATCTCGTTTCTACCATCGCACCTCCCGCCAAAGGAGTAAAGTCCATCCCCACATCTTAGATGCCTGGCATCGTAACTTCGAATCTGCAAGGTGTGGAATGATCTTCCTCCTGGAGTATTTCCTTTGCGCTATGACATGGGGTTCTTCAAAAAGCGTGTTTACAGGGCTCTCAAAGGCTGGCAACGCATAGGCAGCTCATCTGATATTGCAAATGTCTATGGGCGACGATGACCACCTCCTACCAAGTGGCTCGTCTGCTCCTTTGCCTCATTCATTACATTAAAAAAAAATATTCTTGTTTATATAGCTCTTGTGTTGCACGTGAGTTTCTATTTATTGCAAACAGAATATTTCTTAAGAGAATAACTCTTCCTTGTACGTAGTAAATTACGTAGTATTATTTTCCTCACAAAATAGCGGTTTCTGAATCACTTCCCACCTTTCTTAAATCTCGCAGAGATTGCTTTGGATTTTGCCAATTGTATGGATATATAAAATATAATATAAACATGGTCTTCGTCTAGTTGATTTTCAAATGGTTTTCAAATTAGAATTCTTATGAACCGGAAATGTCACTACCTAAATCAATAACAAAAAAAAATAAATTGTAATTGAGAACTGAATTCGTTACGTTTTTTATAATTTTTATGTGGTTTTTATAACAGTATTATTTGTTACTAAAATTATTGTGTATTTTTTGTAAAGTCTTCTAAAACGTTAATCTGGCCATGTACGACGTTCAGCAGCAGTACAGCTCCTTATGAAAGAATTCGGTCAAGAAAGTACTGCCATCTTGCCTATTTGTGCCGCCAAGCAGTAATGTGAGCATCACAACGTTCTGGTTTTGAAGGGTAAGGATACTGGTGAAATTTCAGGCACATGAGACTTGTCAACTTACGTCAGAAAGTGACGGGCGCAGTGGCAGTGTCTCTCTTTGTGTGGACCTGTTGTTATTCTCGTCACTAAAAAAAATTACCTTTCTTTCAAACACGTGCCCAGTAATGCTGTTTACATGATTGATACAGCACGATATAGTACAGAGTAATCACTAATCAAACGAAAACACACCACCCCCGAATTTTCTTTTTAATAAAAACCACCCCTAACAGAGTCGTAGGCAATAACGTATACATGTAGGTATGGACACCTACAAATTAGATTCGGGGCAGCAAAGAGGGTGGGATTTATTTTATGGGCGGGCAGTGCTCTTAGCGCCAAACTATCACGTCTAATGTTATATCACTTTTATATCTAACTATTAGGCCAATTTCATTTTTTTCAGAAGTAATGATCAAGTTTTTAAACCACAATCTCACTTAAACGTGGTAAAGTTCTTTTTCTTGCAAACTTAGTGAAATGCAGAATACAATAATGAAAAGGCCATTCCCGTAATTCTAGTATCAAGGTTTCAAATTATATCAACACAACACCAGTACATTCCAGCGCCGAAATAAATTAAAAAAAAGTTTCTTTTTCTTTTTCGTGTCACGCAACAAAGAATATTAACGTTTGATAGGTTTCATAATATTATCTATATCTTTTACTGAAAAAATTGTTAAAGCTGGCAGTCCTATTTTAAATTTGCTACTTGTTTCGCCCAAAAATGTCGTTTTTAGTGATTAAAGACTAATGTCGATGACGCTATATAGTGACTTGACAGGAGGACAGTAATTACGTCGTGATATTTTCTATTTCTATATGCAATTGACTGGTTTTTATTGTAAAACAAGTGTAAAAGTTTTGGCTGCGACGACACGTCATACACACATACCCCAAAATTTCGTCCATGTCATTAAGGTCATTAAAATTGACACTTGCAAAACTGTTCCCCAATTATTATTATTTATTTATTGAGCATTGGCTTAAGAGCCATAAGCTTAAAGAGGTAACAATAATTAAGAAACTCAACGTAATATAAGTATTGCTAAAAATTAATTCGTGTAAAAAGTATAAGTGCAGAAACCTGTCATATTTCTTGTCTCCAATAGTCCAAGTTCCCACAAGAAAAAAGTATATTTTTTTTTATAACAAGTTGTGCGCCTGATGGCAAGCTATAAGCCTGTTCATAACAGTTGCAGTGCTACTCAGAGCTTAAAGATCTGAGGGGTAATGCCACTGCGCCCGTCACCCTGACACATATGTAAGTTGACAAATCGCCAGGTGTCTGTAATTTCACCAGCACCTTTACCCTTCAAAACCAGAACGTTGAAATGCTCACATTACTGGTTGGCTGCAGAAATAGGTAATGTGGCAGTACTTCTCTGGACGAACTCTTTCACAAGGAGCTCTAAAGAGTTACACTTAGCGCGTTTCGTATTCGTTCTAAATCTAGCAAAATTCGGACCCACTTCGGATGTCGCTTGTGCACTAAGTTCGATTCAAATCCGAGAAAATACGAATATCGCTTGTACAACTAGAGATAAAATGATCCCTCTGATATTTTGGACCGTCCTTTCCCGGATTCGGAACTGGTACGAATCGGACGAAGGGCGCAAACGCTCTTAGAGTTACGTAAACAAATCGTCGTCTTAATTTCCCAAACTCTTACCTTAAATTACGAATGTACTGAAATGCACACACAACATCACATTTCCTTCATATTCACACACTGGCTTTTACCTATTCTTAAAGTAATGCTTCCAAATTAACACCCTTGACAAGAAATTTAAAATAAATTCAAAGTTTTGCCATCTCCTGAATAATCACTTTTATAAGATACGAGTTTGAGAAAGTAAGGCATCGAAACAATCGCGAAAACCTAAGAACTCGATATATAATAAACTAGCCAAATAAACGTAATATAATTGTGAACATTACGATGTACTAATAGAATATAATGATATGCATCTTCTCGCGCTTGCGGCTCCTGGTGTAGGCCGTACCTACACGTAAGGCCAATTTTTATAATAAAAGCTATGTGAAATAGTCATTCTTAGTTGTAAATTATAATTGCTATTTCAAATTGGTACGTGCTTTTCAACCAGTTCGGTGTTTGTTAGGGGGAGTAAGTAGGTGATCTGGTGAATAAATTTCTTAGACAAGCCAATGAGAATCGTGTAAGGACCTATCAACTACAGTGACACTTTTTGTTAGGCTTTTAGTGGCTGAAGGAATACTATTGCCCTGCTGCTTCAGTTATTTGGAAAAATAATATAAAGAAAACCATTGTGAATGCTTTTGTGATCTAAACAATATAGAACACGTGATTGACTCTCTAGATGCTAAACATCCAAATTCAATCACGTGTTTCCGTTCCATAATTTATAAAAACGGTGCACTTAAGGTAATGTTTCAATGTCCGGATTTAATCATTCACTAGTCCCGTGAAACTCGTCTCGCCTGTAACGAGATGTAGGACAAAACGAGATGGAGAACAAAACTAAATGGAGGACGAAATGAAGTGGATGACAAAACGAGATAGAGGACAAATTTTTAAATAATCCCAGTGGGTGGAACCAGACGACGAATGAAATTTCTTATTTCGGACTTAAGTATCTCGTTCCGCCCGGGACGAGCTCCTGCGGACGAGGACCAGTAGAAAACTGATCCGGTCTCTGTCCGGTCTATCACATCTGGCATAAAGGTTCAAAATGGTGGCCCAATCATAGCCGCCGTATAACATTGTAAGTTTTTTGTGTGTAGTTTTTACACAAAATTTCACTTAAAATGCATTAGCGCGCATAAAACAGTCATGTCAACCAACCCATAATAAATCAAGTTTACTAACAAAAATAAACACTATAATTAATCTATGCACTGCAAGTACCAGTTACAAGTACCAACATAACATATATTACCGTGAGTAGGTAGATACATAATAGGAACAGGTACTGTGCAAACATATTAAGTGCGTGTCACAAAATGACGTCATCCACCAATAAATCCCAATAAAATACTACCTACAAATTGTTCCATTCACACAAACGGTCCATTCACGATTTTCAATCAACACCCCGCCAAAACAGTGCTGCCAAAATGAGGATAATCGGGCGCTAAAACAAACTATTTAAAACTTTTCAACGTCCATTATAATTTTTATCCGGCCCGCGGGCAAAGGCGTGAGTTTAAAAAAAATAAATCCTTCCGCAAAGAATTTAGGAGTGTCCAGACGAAATCTGACTTGCTCGTTATAAATTTTGTGTAAGATAACAATGTGCGTGTGGGTGTGTGGTATAGTCGCTGACGAGTATAGTTACGGCACGCAATAACGCTAACAAGCGTGTGAGTAAGACGTTCGATACGATTGTAGAGCGCTATCTCTTTCTTGCTGCTAGCAACATGGCGCGCTGACTCGGGCGCAGGCTCGAATCGTATGCCTGCCCACTCAAGGTTCGCTGACTGCCGTTCTTTTGTTTTTAATGTTGCCATGTGGGGACTTCTACCGAGAACCTGGTAGAAATGTAGAGGCTTTGTTCTCGATTCAAGAATAGTTTGAGTTTGGCCGTAATTTAAATGCAAAAGTTAACACGTTGCTATACAATGTAGAGGTTAATTAACTTATTAATAAGGAAAGCAGGCTTAGAACTTTTCCAGAAGTTAAACTTCGGCGAACAATGTTGTTTATCCAGGTATGTATGAAAATTATTTTGCTAGTTTTTTTAGTGCTTAGTTATTACGAATTAATGATACTAGATAAGCTGATATGATAGTTTACTTAAAAATAGCACTAATGCGGTATCGTGTGATATGTGTAGGTATTAAGAAAATATTAAGTATATTTTAGTAGACATATACAAAAGGTATCTATTTCGGTTCTAACTACTAAAGCTTGCCATTACCGCTGAAATTCAACACTCAAATTATTTCTTCACTACAATGAGAATAAAAAAAATGTGGAGAACAGGGATAAATTTCCGGGAACCCTGAACCGCAGACGAAAACAGCGTCAAGCCGAGGACCTGCTCAAACCGAACGTCTGCATACCGATCGTTCGTTTTTTATACGCGGGCTGTCGGTGCACGGCGCGCGCGCGCGTGTGAGTGCGACAACCCTGTGTGCGGCGCTCGTTCGCGCCGGCCGACCATTGTTGTGTGCAGTACACTCGCGGAGTTCGCCGGGCGTGTTGTGTTGGCTCGTATACTCTCACGCCAACCAAAACTACCGGCCGATAAACAAAATAATGACCAGTGTACCACATTACGTGCAACGCGAGTGCAATAAGCGACAACAGTGTGTGATAACGAGAATGTAACGTGCGTGTTGTGTATCAAGCAGTGCGTTTTTGAACGTGTTTTGGAGTTCGCGGCGCGTGGACAGCCATGCCCGTCGTGTTTAGGTATGTGCCGACCGATTAATTATGACCCATCAGTGTTTTAAAGGGGTCGCTGGCCTGCAGTTTCGCTACCAAGATCCGTCTGTTATTTTTGTAAAGTGTGACAGCACTCTTGACTCTTCGAAATTGCGTTCGGAAGTTCGTGACGTGATATTTACACGTCAGTTTTCGTTTACATAAACACACGATACTTTTCTATGTTTGTTCTATCGCCAGTCATACATCCGTTGTTTCATCTGGTCGTGCAATGCATTGGCGCCGTCGGGTGTTGTTATCAGTGCGTGGGGAAGTGTGTCGGCTAATTTATAACGTAATTAATCCGTTATCGGTGCCGGTGGACGGTCGAGTGGCGTGAACTTTGCATCCATTTGTGTCCGCCCGTGGAGCATCCAAGACGGATCTTGGAACTAGAACTAGATGAACGCCAGTACCATACAAATAATACGAAAAAAGTGGCTTTCATCGTTGGGTCGCTTATTTGTCGCATTAGCTTAGCTTTTTTTTTTTAAAAAAAGCTAGAAATATGGTTTTTATGAAGATTAAAAATGATAATCTATTTGTAGAAAATAAAGCGTAGCATGACCAACTAGGAACAGGCATTCTAAGAACATGTTATATTATAAGGTACTTATAGAAAGAGTAAACTAGGTACTAAAAACGGATGAAATTCATTGTAGTCCTTTCTTCCACGTAACCTATTAATTAGGAACCAATGTCCCTCTTTAGAAGTACTACAAAACATAAATGACATCTGAAAAAGGACATAGTTTATAATTGTAATGGCATTTATTTTTTGTAATCAACATACCCCTAATAAATAAAATAGCTGTTCAAATGTGCGCTACAACACCTGCTAAGCAAAAAACTTGGGATGTCCTTAAAGAAAATAAGTAGGTAGTCAAGTAAAACACACCATAATTATTATAATACATATTTTATTAAAGTCCTGTGTTAATTTGATATTAAATATCGGTTACACGTTTCGTTATTCGCTTTAGTAAGGTGCAGAAAACGTTAGATCGTTACCATTAGTGTCACATCAGAACCTGCACGCTAGTTTTTATAGCCCATAAAAAACACTATAAACAACACTTGTCATTATTTATTATTGTTATTATTTTGAATATTGTAATGACCAGAACAACAAGTTAAACTAACTAATTGACTGTTGTAATTGTAGTATGTAGCCTAATATTAAAATGGTACATAAAGAAGATGTCTTGAAAATTCCATTCAGATGTAGATGCGACCATTTTTCAATGCAGGGACCATACGAGCAAAAAAGAATATTATTTATAACCCCTCCGTCCTTTTCTTTATAGAGAAAAAATGCATTTTTTAAATCCTTTTTCCTTTTTATTGCGCGCTGTAAAATGCGACAACTGGGGTCACGAGTGACCAGTTTGAAAACAGAGTTTATTTTAATATATTTTAGAGGTTTGAACGGTTCTGTGACGGATCCGTTTTTATCACCAGTTACGTTTTTAAATTTAAAAAAGGAATTCTTTTCTCCGAAAAGGTAACATTTTTGTCGTCGTGCAGTTTTGAAATTATTTAAGAAAAAATATTTATATAACTTATAAAAGGAAGCCTGAACTAACCTAAACATAGTTCGTTCTGAGAAGTGAACAATCGTTTTATTTTGGTCGTTATCTTTAATGAATTATTCATGTGATCGCATTTCCTACGCTCCTCCAGTACTATTGCGACTAATTAAAAGTATTATTTTGCTTCTTTTGGCGATAAATTTTTCAATACATGTTAAGAATTAAATTTTTAATTGTCTTGACAGAATACCTGACAGGTGATAGCTTGTTGAATAAATAAATATCAATAACGCCATGTGATACAAGCTGCTAAAATAATTCTTAGTGTTGTCAAGGTGTCTTTTGCCACTTTTGTATGTTGGACGTTAAAGTATAATAATGACTTCCTAATTTCATTTAGCACATTGCGAACGAATATCCGTTTTCACAGTTAACGCCTTATAAAGAATGCTTATATGTGGTTGGGATAAAAATAATCAGCTACAAAGTCAAAGGTAAACGTTTACGGAGACAGTATGAGAAACAAACGTGTGCGTCTCGATGAGAACTTGCGCGAGAGTCGAGAATGTTAATGCGCTCGTGTTGTCGAATACGCACATACAGCATACTGAATGCTTTTTCAAAACAAAGCGCTACCAACGTCCTTTTAAAACCAGCAGTTTTTTTCTTGATGAATAATAAAATTTCAACATATGTGCTTAATTAACGATTTACTAGTCGTGCATTATTAAAGCAGTGATTTAAAAAAAATTACTATAACATATAGCTACATTTAAGATTAACCTTAGTCTTCAATAAAATTGATAAACCCTTCTCGGCCGAGACAAAGACATAAACCCTTGTTATTTCTGTTTTACAATTCCTGTAAAATAATGGATCTTTTACAATAACACTAAAGTCAAGCGAGTTTTACAACTGGCAGTAATACCAAATTAAATTCTGCATTTCAAATTTCGAACTCCGTCGTTCTGAATTCGAATTGCCGACGGATAGTGATGTCTTTTGTATTCGAATTACATTTTTAAACTTGAAAATCTGACGAATACTTTTAGACCTGAAGTAATAAGTGGCCTTAGTATTAATTTTTGACGTCAATTTGTGTTGTCAATAGTAAAAATTAATTCTTTAAAATTTCGCAAGATCTCGAGGCTTCGATGTAAGTTGTCAGCCTTTAATCGAGTTGTCACTGAGACACAATGGTAGTAATATCTTCTTTTGCGATTGCGTTCACGTATTAAAATCGTTCTTTGTGGTCGGCCGTAACGTTATGTCACATAAAGCTTCGGTGATAAAATGGCCTTGAATAACAATTCCATTAGATGCGATTAAAATCGAACCGATTAGCTTCGAAGAAATGTTCAATTTAACATTTCGAATTGTTATAAAAGTTGTTCGAAGAAACGTGATTTATTGTATCGTCAATGAAACATAGTAATGTGGTTTTTGTGTTACATTAATAAGCTTAAATTGTATTACTTTGTTACTTTAACTAACTAACAAGAAACAATTCCGCCATAAAAGCTCAGAAATTACTGTAGTTTTACGAGTATTATGCGAAATTAAACCATGAAAACATCTTAATTAAAATTACATACTATTGTGCGTCTAATTGGGCAGAAGCCTCAACAAATCATCTCGAGCATAACGTAATAAATTTTGTTCACCCGACGCAGTAATGAGGGATTCCTAGAAGAGACAGGAACGAATCTAACGCTGCATCAAAAAAAATCTCGCACAAAAAATAAAATTTTTTGTCCATGTTCCAAAAAATTACAACCGTAGCGCTTAGAGCAGAGAGTAGACATTCCAAAATCCAAGAGCTGCTGACCGCATGTTCGAAATTCAAATTATGAAAGTCCCGCTTCGGACTCGCGCCAACTTTTTTTCTACTTTTTTCGACAAGGGCATGAGTCGTCCTGTTGAGTTTAGTTTGTAACGTTGTTCATGAGTAATGACTTGAAGATAGAGAACCATTTGCAACGTTGGCTAATTTTCAAACAAATTTTAGGGTGATTACATTACATAAAGCGTACCTTATTTCTAGTACCACATTTCTTTACTACTTAAAATTTTCTCAGCCTAAAGCGTCCGCTATAAAATTTTTATTACCAGTGAAGTTGTTAATCGGACGTTTTTAAAAGCTACTTTGGGAGCAGAAAGCTAATAATAAGTTTATCGGCGCTCGGACGTGTCTTATGAGACGTACTGGTACAAATTAACGTTTAAAACTGTTGACTTATTAAAGCAGTCCCTCTCGCGCGTGATGACTATAATCTGCGTTAGCGCAGACGACTGCGCCCGGCGGCGATCAAGACTATGGTATCGAATAGAATGATTAACATTGTCGAATCCTTTAAAAATACTAGACAGTGACTGTGAAAGAATTCATCCAGTGAAGTACTACCAACTTAACTATTTCTATCACCAAGCGGTAAAGTGAGTGTTACTGCGTTCCGATTTTAAAGTGTAAGGGTGCTGGTGAAATTACACGCACAAGGGACTTGCCGACCAGGGCGCAGTGTCTATGCCCCTCAGATCTTTGCGATTTAAAGCTCATAGGATAGGCGTGTCGCTTACCACCAGGCGCACGACTTGTTCGTCCCTTCACTTGGTGTCATAAAAAATTAATATATATTATATTCAAATAGAGACTGTTTCTCTTGTAGACAAATTATGTATATCAAATGTTGTAAGGTAATAAATACATCTTGTGAGTACAAAAACAACAAACCACCAACCACCTATCAAAAGCCGTACTCAATAAACAAAATTTCTCTGCAATCAAAAAATTGCTCAACACTAATTCCTTATAAAGTACAAAGTAAAATTTGCCACTTCTTGCAAATCACTTATGGCATGTATTTTTGTCCAGTTTCATAACCACGCCCACTCGCTTGTTACAACTAGGTCATGACGAGCTGTCGTCTCCTTTAATTTTAACCCTTATGCGTACGAAATTATAAAATTATACGTTCCATTTGTGAGAAGGATTATGGAACGTGATGGTATGAAATAAAAATGCATGTTTAAAACTACACTTTGTGTCAATGTTGTTGTAATTCGCGTTGAGTGTTATTTGTGTTGTAGAGGTCTGTACTTATTAGCGATTTAGTGGATATATGCTGGGAAATGTGCATTTAAGTTTTTCTGTTTATTACTCACATCATTATTTATTCACTGCAGTTGCAGAGTATTATGTTGAGCAAGTAGGTAAATAAAGTAACTTATTGTAAGAAATGAATGTCACGACATATTTCAAATAACAAACACGACAAAATCTAATTGTTCAATAATTTACAAATTGTAGAAACAAAAATTGATTGTTACTTTTTGATGTTCCTTTAAAATAGATAGAATGTATTTTTTTAACATAAGTACACTACCTTTCGTAACTTTATTAGGTAAACAAAGTGTTTAATGTTACTCTTAGATCGTAATGTTGAAAGTTCACTGCAAATGGCTACTGCACACGATTATTTTTTCTTTAACAATTACATAGGCGCATACATCCCGAATTCCGACGCCTTACGTCGAACACCGAATGTTTAATCGTTTTCCCAACGAGCTCACGCACATCTCATTGAAAAAAAAAAAACAATATAACCGGTTCCTGTTCCATTGGTAACAGGACCAAAAAAACGCAAAATGAAACTCTACCTCGAGGTAAGAGGATCCTTTGAATTTGGTCCTGGTTACTGTAGTTTTAATTTTCGAACACTTAAATTTATGAAATTCTGTTGAAAGGTTGGCACTACAGATTTTGTATACAATACAAATGTAACGAGTATTATTTAAGTATTATCCTCAAATAGAGAACGTGCTGTTGATTTTAAAATAACGTCTAAATTTATTAAACATGAAAAGTTCTCATAGTGTTTGTTTAGTATTAGGCACAAAGCATCATATTCCATCGTCCATTTACAGACTAAAAAGAAAAAAAGAACATCCCGCGCTCGCGGCTATTAGCAATTTTACGACCATTGATTCGAAAAGTTCTCCCACTGCCTACTGCGTGTTCGTGACTATAGTATTTTTTAAATTGGTCGGATTGTAGCTTGGTAAATTGGCGGTACAGGGGTACCAGTAGTTAATTTAACAGGGCGCTAACAAATGTGGTGCGAATTGCCGTATTCGTAGGAATTTTTGATATAATAAAGATGTTCTTTCTGGTGATGATTTTTTAATGTTCACCTTCACAGAACACTGTAAATTAAATAACCTACATTTATGTCAATGAATAAATGTAATAATATGATGAAATTCCGATAAATGTTTTTGTAAGTTGTATGTTATTGTTAGCGGTACAGAGATTGTCAATTGTTTTCCTTATTCATAGAATGGACAAATGCCTGCTTCTAATGCGGAATTTTCCTTTGACGTTTGTTTTTAGTGAATAAAACAATGTTATTAAGTAAATTATGCCTAGTTATTATAAAGCAAAACAAAATACGTTGATGACACACCAGGTGATTTCAATAACATCGACTTCGGCGTACAGACCAACTAAATACCCGTACTAAAGGATGTATGTACGTCAAACTGGTTACGTCAGGAATTGAGAACCATAGATGGGCTGTTAATGACTGCCTACTCCACTTGAAGACAGGAGTGATGGTATTGTATCATAAGCCATTCATAATCTTTATTGCATCTATGTTGTAGAACATCAATTTTTAAAGAGGTAGTGGCAGTTCTCTACATGAGCCCTGTAATCGCAATGCAAAAACATAAAACTAAAGTTTGTAGTTTGTTATATATACAAAGATCGAACACTCAGAAAAAAATCCTTCGAACCGGATTCGAACCGACGTCTTCTAGCAAACCGTGCCAGACGCTATGCCACGGAACGAACCAGCGGACCTCACCAATTTGTCTATGTGCTTGTTTCTCGGATCTTTATATTTGGTATTCAACTACTTTTTAGCCGCAGCGCCATCTATGAGAAAACTGTGAAAGTATTTCGTCACCCAGTGGAGTAATTTCACAAAAAATAATGGAATATCAATTCAATAGAAAATTGAATAATATTCATCATCATCAACTTATTTACACGTCCCACTGTAGGGCACCATAGCCCGATGCGGGTTGGGAACTACACGTTTTCCAAGGGTTGTGAACCTTCTTCGACGTGCAGGTTTCATCACGATGTTTTCCTTCACTGAAAAGCTCATGGTAAATTTCAAATTGAATTTCGCACATAGATTCCGGGAAATTCAGAGTGCATGCCCGGATTCGAATCCACGGTCTCTGCTTGAGAGGCGGTAGGTCAAACCATTAGGCTACCACGGCTTGACTGAAATTACTTATTAACTAAAATGAGATACGTAACATCTTATTGAATAGTAAATGGAATTATAAAATTAGTAAAAACAAAATTTCTTATATTCTACTTACTTTCTAAAAATTATTTAATATCGTAATAGCATTTTTGTAAAAGGAACTCTATGTATTTTCATCACACTGAAAGGTAAACAGTGCAAGCAAAATCGACCATAATGTCCTAAATTATGCTTACGGGCTTTTTCATTACCTTACCGTCCTAGGGCGGTAATAGATTTTCAATTTTATTGTAATTAATAAATAATTATATATTATTTTCTTTACACTACTTCTCCAAGATTAAGCAAAAAGTTTATATGCTCAACAAATCTGAATGTATTTCGCATAAACCTCAAGTACAGAAAGAAACTAAACATTTGCAATTTAACTACCTATATTTTATTAAATTTATTTTGTGATTTCAAATTCTGCAGTATTATTAGAATTTGGAAATTATTTATTTTATATCTAATACATCGTGGCTGCTTGCGTCTGTACATTTTATAACATTTTAGTTCGAGTTGTATTATCTATGGAAGAATAGCTGGCAATCTGTTAAAAAAAAAAAACAAAAAACCAGCCATTTACAAAATTTGTAAATGTTGTGAAGCGATTAAATATCGCTATTCATACAAGAAATAAATTATTGTTATATCTATTTCCTCGCAAATGTGATGAAAAACATTGTATGTATCACGAGCGGTAAAAATTATAAACCTCGAGCCATTAAAGCCCTCAGCTTTTGGCTTCAAGCTTCTAATAAACTCCTGTTTAATAATTTCTTGTTTAACGCTCTTAATACACAATGTACTATTCAAACGAATCGGGTCACCAGCATGGTCAACCTAATGCGAGTTGCGAGACGTAATATATCTTCTTCTACTAGGTATTTTATAAAAAAAAGTCTCCACAATCCATTCAAGCCCAGTCTACCTGACCAATCCTATGACTTAACGGACCACAAGGACAAGGGCGTAAAAAAAAACAAAATGGCGGCCATTGTTCCTCGGGACACCATAAAAATTTATTTATTGCTCTTTGTTCTAGTTCTCTATAGTTTTCTGTTTAGAAAAATTGACTTACAAATCTGTTGGGGTAGAAATTATTACTAATTTAATTTTATATGGGTTAATTTACAGGATGTTACATGTAATGTGAAATAAATATAATTTTATTTAAGTTAATTTCTTTTTAATTTCCCGCTTTGCTGAAAAACTGTATCGCATACATCCTGTCAGTACTATAAATCTGTCTGCTTTTAGTATTATAAATATAATGTGTTTGTTATTCAATCACAACAAAACGGCTGCACCAATTTCTTACAATTTTTGTTAGAATATAATCTAGAATAAGATATGCTATACTTTTTAGATAGGGCAAGAATAAAATTAATAACAAAAGTGTGTGCGTGCGCGCGTGTGTTAGTAGTATTTCCTTTTTAACTGACTTCAAAAAAAGGAGGAGTGTCTCAACTGTTTTTTGTATGTATGTTACGCGTTAACTATACTACTAGGCATTTGTGAACCGATTTTAATGATTATTTTTTTGTTGGAAAGTGAGTACCTCAGTAGTGGTCCCATTTAAATTTGAAGAAAACATTCCACCTCTAAGGGTGGTAAACTAGGGGATGAATAACTTTAGAGGACTTTAGATGAATGACTTTTTTTAGTACTCTGTACTGAGATTATTCTTTATCGTGTTGGGTGTCAATTTTTTTTACATTATAATGACAGAACATTATGCGGTTGTAATTTGTTTTATATGAATCGATATTTTTTTCTTTAGTCGAGGCGCGACCAAAGCTTGGTCAATTTTAATAAAAACACTATTTTATTTACTAAAGAGTTCTCCGAAATCCCTCATGGCCGCCAACTGCCTGACGTCGTTTAAAAGTTGACAGTTAAATTAAAAGTGAGACTTAAACTTGATTGGTTACCATCGATTAATTAGACTTTAATGACCCTTGTTTTTTTTGTAATTCTTGATTATGTTAAACTTGATTTAAATTGTGACATTTTCTTGTTTATCCAACAAAAATAAATATAAATCTCAGAACAAACACCTTGATAAAAAACAATATCTTTCTTTAAATCTTTGTACATTATGACACCTTTTAGCAATGTATAACAACAATGAACAAATACAATAATCATTTTCAGTCACTTCCCATCATAGAATTACTGTTAATTTATAATTTTTTCTAGTGTTACCACTTAACATTTTAATTGTACCTATCGACTTGGCAGAATGGACGACCACCAGCAGAGATGTGCCATTATGATGGATGCCAAACTCGGTTGGCGGCGCTCGTTTTTGCCTAATCAACAAGCAGGTTGGGAATGTAAGAATTACCATAGAAATGAAGTCATTTTCTAGTGCAAGTATGTGTATTAGGGTTTTTTATAAATATTGAGTATAACGACACTGGAACAGGATTGTTAAGCTTTTTCAAAGAAATATTTTCAAGCAATATTACTAGATTTTACAATGTAACCTACTTAGGTTATTACTTGTTTACCTGACGATATTTATGTCGTCCAAATTACTATAAAAAACTATTCCTTATTCCTATTTCTGCTCATTATCTATTGCATTTTTGTAATATTGTTAAAAATTAATAAATATAAATGCACGAAAAAAATGGCTGGTATTGCACGTTTGTTGATGTTATATAATAAATATGTAATTATCCGGAAATCTTATCTTAAAAGGACGTCATTGGATTCATAATTGTGTTATTCAGGATTCAAGTTATCAAGATGATTATGTTTGATAATTATCGTGTAGGCAATGTAGTTCATCAATAAAACGTACACGTTTGATAGTCTTACCGGTCTTTTAATATTAGTCTGTGTAATCAACAATCAATATACTAGATTTAATTAAATTGACGAATAAAAATATCACTTTCGTCTTGTAGTGGCAACTGCACGTGCTGTATTATTTTCCGAGATCCAAATCCTACTTGTTTTCTGGTTTTTTGTTGAAATATTTTTCTGTTTCCAAATGTTCTTCAGTTTTGATAATTATCAAAAGATTATCCAAGTACATCTTGATAATTATCGTTACGCACTCTAATTAATTTAATTTTTAAATATTTTATCTGTCTTTGATATTGAAAGAGTATTTTGCAATTAACAATGTATACTGCACACAAATTGATATAACTCGTACCTTAAAAAATCCGATCTCTCCAAAGTAAACGTTACGCCAAGCACCATCACAGTAAAGTTGTAATCTAATGCACAGAAAGGTACTGTTGCTCGTCTCTTTGACTTATCCTTTTAGGCTAGGACTCCACTTAACGGCACGCTCGATGCAAAAGCGTGTTAACGATATCCTTATTCAAAAAATCAAGCACGGCCGCAATATTGAACCTTACTGCCAAGTGGAGCCCAAACCTTAGTCGATTTATCGTAACGGAAAACCACAGCGGGAAGATATGGAACGCTATAGTTCATTTAGCAATGTAGTAAGAAACCAACCAATCTCATGGCTCTCATATCACGTAAAATGCGGTTTGAAATACGAACTGCTTAATAATAGGGCTTTAATATCATCAATTCGAAATTCAAATTGACCAATGGGCCATTCCAGCGAAAATGACACCGTGGCTCAAAAATATGAATTACACAATTTGATTTTAATTGTATGACTAGAATACGCCCAATAATCAAATCATTAGAAATAAATGAGATTTTTCGGATATTGTACAATTATTGTATTTTCTGTCTTCATTAACGCAGCCATAGTGATGTCGTCTATAGTGAAGCGATTTTTCTTATAATGTTAGCAACCATTTTCGCGGTTATTTTTGCGTTTTTCTAAAAAGTTATATTGTCGAAGAAAATACAAGTTACGAATTTTAAAACCGCCACAATGAAACATATATATTTTTATTTTAACCAATAAATATGCAATTTTAACCAATAAATATGCAGTCTATTGGCATTTGCTTTTGTAAAAGTAACAATTACGCTAAGGGTCATTATTTTGGCTTGGTTGGACATTAAATATATACATAAAAAGGAATGTAAATATTAAGTTTACACTTCTAAACGTTTTTACTTTGAATTAATGTTTGTATTTTCATGGATTCGTGTTTTTACAATGTTTACTAGGTTAACAGTTACTTTAATTTAAGAGTTTAACATTTGATGTGTTAAATTGTAACGATTGGGACGCCATTTTTTGACAGGTGGGATAAGTTACATTTGAATACACAGAATTTTAAAAAATACACTGTTTATATGTAGATCCATCATTCGTAAGCAAACTTTTTATAATTTTTCTCATAATTACGACATTTTAACACATAAAAATAATTATTTAATACATAAGATAATTAAAAAGTGACAAAATTTTTCCTGATGATTTTTATTATCAGGAAATTCATGAAAAATCTGTCTCCACTAGTTTTGACTATAGATTCGAGCAAAATTTCTAGAATCTGATATATTTTGATATGATATCTTCAAGGATGCGGCAGGATTTTTCAAATTTATTAACACATTTTACATGCGTGACTTTGATTTCATGTCGTCATAGACAGTGTTTCAAGAAAAATAATAGGATTTCTTTATCAGTTCTTTAATTCTGTTTTCTTTTTTATGTTAAACTGTCTTAATAAGACAAAAATTATAAGATATTTGCTTACTAACGATGGATCTCATATTAAACAGTGTTATTTTATTAATTCTGTGTATTCAATTGTAACTCGTCCCACCCGTCACAACTTAATATATTAATTACCTTAAAATTTATCAAAGTTATTAATTAAGTGTATATATGAAATAGAACTTTAACATACAAGTTATCTCATATGAAAAACTTGCTGAACAGAATGTTAATAGTTTGTCTTGATCTTGGCAATGAAGCCATCAACTCAAATAGGCGGGTGTCGTGAGTGTCCCACCCGTCACGATTAAAAAGAAGAAAATTAAAAGTTTTGAGTATAAATAACGTCGTAAATTTATGTAAATAAATAGCCGCAGTTGAATTGCATATCTGGCTTCATGATATTTTCATTTTAAGTCTGTAATACCTTAATAATCAACCAATTCTTAGGAAGAAATTACTTGAAGTTCTTTGGAATGGCCCCAATCCTATTATTTACCTAAACATCACATGAAATGTGGTCGAAATTTAAATTTACTAATAGAATTGCTTCAAACGTTATATATGTTCAAAGTTATAGGCTGATAATTGAAAATTTTGATTGTGTTGCGGAAGTCAAGAAAATATTATTTTTTTTTCACGAACATCAATTTCAAAAATCGGTAACTCATATTATAACTCGGTCTGTCTTTATCAAGTAACACTATTCCTATTATTATTACTAGCTTATTTGCTGCCAGTGCATTACAAAAACTGACAGATAACACGTGTTTTAAAGAAAGCATTGACACAGGCGTCTCGTATCAGATTACAAACGGCACATTCTTTCACCAAACCATTTTAACTTGGTTCGTGTCACACAATAGAAACGTTTATGACAGAGCTCAGTTCTTACTAGTCTTGTATACGAACGACTAATTTGAATAGAGCTCTGCTCGAGTGTTATGCTAATTATAATTAGAGCTTACATTACGTTGGTCCTTTACCGTCTACTCTACTAAGACCCATCATGTAGTTGTCGTGTAAGGCGTTCAAAGGGCAATGTTAGTTGGTAGTCGCGGCCCTAATTTCGAAACTAAAGTGGCATGTTGAGTGACCTGTGTCAAATTACGAGAATTCAGTCACGTATAGATAAAATTTAATTAATTTGTTTTGTTTAAATTGTTAATTACGCAATAATAATTAAAAAATATAAGCGAAACGTGAAGTGAAGAAAATATTAGTTTTGTTACAATATGAAATTGCCATAGTAACTTTCAATTAGGGACATGGAAAAAGTGTCGATACTTTTTGGTATCGAGCACTTTTCCTTCCGATTCCGATACTTTAGTACTCGATACTTTTCAGGTATTAGCACTTTTTGACTAGTGTCGTATCGTTTTGACTAAATCCTATTTAGGACACCTCATATCATAACGCAAACCACCTTGCGTTTTTTTTTTCATGACAACTTTCATCACAAATGACTTGGCTGTATAGTGTATGCCATCATTGGCCCCTTTATAACAATGAGAGTGAAGAAAAATAGAAACGTTTAAATTAACATACCTGACAATTTGTTCTGACTGAAATTTGTTCCTTCTTCAGAACGTTTGTTCTCAAAAGCAGGCAATACAAAATCAAAAACGAGAAACAGATTGTTACCAAATAGATTTTTGTTGTTAAGTGATTATACAGAGGAGGAAATTTATGTAACACAAATTATTTGAAGTGGCGATTGATTGAATTGATCGATTCAAATCATAAATCAAATAAAAGACTTATTAATTCATGCACTTTATTCTGTCTTGAAGTAGGGAAAATTTGCAGGACAAAAGTATCGATACCTTGAGGTAGTGAAATAACGATACTTTTGTATCGATACTTTAATGAGTACGATACTTTTTATGCGCTACTATGCATGAGTACAGTATCGACACTTTTGATTCGATACTGTGTCCCTTCTCTCAATTGCGTAGAAATTGAAAATTTATATTTAAAAAACTCGATACAAAACAGTGTACTCCTAAAAGTCGAGACTAATTTAATGAGTCCAAACACGATAGTTTCACTGTTAAGT
The DNA here is from genome assembly GCF_003589595.1 of Hyposmocoma kahamanoa. Classification (NCBI taxonomy): domain Eukaryota; kingdom Metazoa; phylum Arthropoda; class Insecta; order Lepidoptera; family Cosmopterigidae; genus Hyposmocoma; species Hyposmocoma kahamanoa. The sequence continues at coordinate 10,473,589 of NW_020653743.1, read as the reverse complement.
AGTTCAGTACTCTGCAGACAGGCCTAGCTGTGATGAATTACATCTATTTGCCATGTTTTATTGAAAGCGCTTACCGGAAAGTGTGCGAAACCGGATTTAACCCCTAGTTTGCCACCGTTAGAGGTGGAACATTTTCCTCAGATTTAAATGGGACACAGATACCCTCTTTCCAACAAAAAAGAATCACCAAAATCGGTTTACAAATACCGGAGTTCTCTCGTAACAAAAAAAGAAAAAAATACAGTCGAAATGAAAACCTTCTTTTTTAAAGTCGGTTAAAAAGAGTATATCGGTAATAAAACTCAGTGTATTTCTAATTGGCCTAAAACATACAAAGTCCAGTCATTTATTCACTAGCCAAGACTGTCCGAATGCAGCATTTTCTTAAATTTTTTGGGCCAGGTACAATTATTATAAACCTTATTATCGGAAAAACGGACTGAGTTTACTAGGAATCTTCTTTTGCAAAGTTTTATATATAAATTGTAACATACAATAAAAAAACTGTCGAATTGAGAACATCCTCCTTTTTTGATTTTCTACGTAAATGGTAAGAACCCGTCACTTATATTGTAAATAATTTTAATTTCAGTAGCGCATATCAGATAGAAAGTTATTTTTTCAAAACAGAATAAATTGGCACTTGATCTTCGAGACATAACATGTTGAGGACCTCTGATTTAAAACAACGGAACAACAATGCGATACAGACATTGGTATTTCTGATTACTTAAACCTAGGAAACCATAGTTAAAGTATTTTCCATTTCAAAGTGCCATGTCCCATGTGGGTGGCGAGAACGGTTCATTTACATCTTAACCGCTTTGCATCTGTAAAACATGAGAGCTTTTCAAGGAAAAGGACATTAATTGCGTTTAAATTCCCGCTTACATACATTCTTTAACGCTTACAAGTTAAGTTTCGTTAGTCGTGTCGTAAGTCTCGTTACGTTACGGTATTTTTAAGAACCAATTTACAAACGATGTGGACGTTTTTGTCACAATACTCACAATTACAAAACCATTGCCTGCTTCAAGGATAAAAAGTAACCGATCAGCTTTTCTTATAAGTACAAAACTGTCTAAATGTTGCTTAAAATGAATCTGTAGACTTTTGCGGTACTAAAGATACTAAAGTTTCGTACGAAACTTCGAAGTCGATGGAAACGGCGTAAAACAGAAAAAAATATATGTGCTGTTAGTGTATCTGACTTGACAAAGGCTGCATTAAAAAAACAAAACTTTTTTTAGAAATTGCGGAGTCAGACTCTTTATGGAGTCAACATATTTATGGATTTAAAAAAAAATCTTTGGTTTTAATAAAGTTTAAAATAGTAATTAAAATGTAAAACAATCTACGAAATGTCACTTACTTCCTTTTTACAACACACCGACAATATATGATTCATGTTGAGCTATGATGATCATTTTCTTAAAAAAATAATGTTTGCAAATGAAGCCATTTTACCTGGTTTCAATCGCGTATATTTTTTCTAAGCAATCAACGTTTAGAATCCTTTACAGGTTCCGAAGCCACGGCAAACTGAGATAAATGACAAAGTCGTCAACCAGTTATGTCTAATATTAAAGTAATATGTAATTTGTATTATTATATAAACCTGTATATTTCGTGTTTGTTTTTCTAGTCATTTACATGCCTAAGTAGACTTAGTGAATAAATATTTGAATTTAATTTGGTACGGCGTAAACGACAAACTGCAAAGTTTGGACAAGTATTAATATACAAATTGTTTCGTTCATATCTTTTTTATTTTTTAAATTACATTGACGCTATTTTTGTTATTGGAAATATATAAGTTAATTTTAAGTATTAGACAACATCACGTACGATGCCCTAATATCTAGCACTTGTTTTATGGAAATCGGAAACAACGACGATACCACAAACACCCAGACCCAGAGGCAATTTAGAAATGTTACTTTTCTACAATGACCCGGCCGGGGATGGACCCCGGAATCTCAAAGATGGCGACACCATGAAAACCAGTGTGCAAGTCACACGACCACTGACGTCATCGAGTTGACAGATCGAAAGGGCTTGTTTTTTAAAATTTTAAAATTTAACCAAACTCTCTACATAGACTTTTACGTCCTTACGTCGAAGTATTGGTAGGATTAATATCGCAAATGTTTTTCCAGATGTTGGGCATAAGATCTAAAGCCTTCAGATCCTGTTCTTGATCTGCATCGCCCTAGTCTTGAATTCGTAACAACGCAGTGCTTTGCAGTAGAAATATTTTGGGCGATGGTGCCTTCCCAGAGGGTTATTGCACATACAGAGAAGCTTGTTGTTAATGGACTGTGTGATATTTGGTCAAATGGAACAATAATTGTACACATGGTATTTAGTGCAAGTAATTATGTTAATTTTTGCAAGTAATTATATTAGTGCTAATATTAATTAGTTATTTATTACATAATATGCATACGCATATATATAGTATGGTGCTGGATAATTGTCTGAAAAAATGCAATGGATGGGAAATGCATTTCCCAAAAATTGGAAAAAAAAAAGAATTAGAGAAATACTTTATTATGCGTGGCTATTAATGTGACAATTTTACACATCACTAGAAAAAATAATCAATATCGTATTGTTTAATTCAGTATATCCGAACAGTTGTCAATGAAAATTCCTGTTGAATTCGTAAATCATAAATGGCATGAGACGTGTAAAGATCCCGTAACGTTAGATTGTTTTTTTTTTAAAAATCAAATATTATTTAAATCCGAAAAAAAATGGTTTCATTTCCAAAATCTAAACATTTAAAAAAGAACTATTTCAAAAACTTTCTGACCACACGCAACGTCTAGCAGCAACATTATTTTGCATGTTAACATAAAAACAATTCGAGAGTTTGAATACTTAATTCGAACTCGAATAGTCATTCGAGCAAGCGCTCTATGAAATATGGTAATCTGGTAATAACTGGTAAGATCTTAAGTCTTGCACTTTCAAGTATGTAAATAAGGAATTATCATTTCACTGTGTGAAATTATTATTATGTTATGCATATATAGAAATCGTTATATGGTGAAACTTGCAAACCGGAAAAGATTGGTACAACTCGTGATACATTTGTTATCTTAACCTAGCCAGCTGGATAGATCAGCCTACCCGCTTAATTCGAAAGGGTAACCGTGCCTAGAAGAAGAGTGTAACAGGTAATAGCAAATTTGTGCCCTGTCACAACTAATGCATTTTGCATTTTGGTAACTTTCTAGATATTGCCACCGAAAGTTTTTTCTCTTATAAACGTCAATTACGCTAATTTCTTAACGCTTGTTAATAAAACTGAACCTAAATAAGATATAAAAAACTGCTTATAGATGATTGTAGATCTCGTTTCATTGATTCCAGTCTCAATAGTATACCGCCTCTATAAAGCTATTAATATCCATATTTAGCTCTCAAATTCAAATTCAATTAAAATTTTATCACCATAGCGAGCACCGTAACGTCACATTTATATGTCATAGCGAGTGCCGCGACCAATGACTACAAAAGATTAACACAGTGCCAAACAGGACCGCATGGTCACAGCTAATTTTAAAACATTTAGACAGTTCTGCACAATAATTTTATCAACGTCAAAATTTGACACAAACAATTTGATATAAATTTTATATATAAATTATTGGAAAAAAGTGAGGAGAATATTTGTAATACAGTTCAATACCACGAGAGTAATTAGAAATAAGTGAATAATAACTAATATAATAAAAAATATGTAAAAACAGAAACTTCAAAAACCCGACATTTTTTGTTTCATCGTTTTCGCGGCGACGATTAAACGACAAAGAACTAATACGCAATTTTATATCGTATAGCAATAGTTCATTATCAAATAAGAAAACTTGGCTAGCAACTGAAATAAATATAGTCACGGGGAGGTTTATCATACATATATTGCCATGCTACGGCTATAGATGTGTTAATAACTCAATTTTGCTAAAATGTCGACTAGTTATGACAAGAAGAGAGAGAGATTTGATGTTAGAATAGAAAGTGTTTGCAAAAAGTTCTTTGGCTCTTCAAAACAAATAAACAATCAAAGGCTGGCAACGCAAAAGCAGCTCCTCTGATGTCGCAAATGTCCACAGACGGACGTTGACCACTGATCAAGTGAGTCGTTTAAAAAACCAAACATAAATTTAATAAAAAGAACATACATGTCCCGTAAATGAAAAGCTTACACATCACTAGAAAAAATAGGTTTCCGAGTATGTTTTACTGTGTTTTTATGTTTTTCCAATGTACGTCCGTGTTTAGTATCGGGTGTGGTTTGAGGGAACTGGGTTTAACACCCGGCTTTCTTCAACCGAATGATGTTTAGTGACAGTTTAGAGCCGTGTGGGTTTATAATATAGTCAACGTGCGGTTAAACTTTTAAGTAAAGTCCTATTTTCAAGATTTTCTGGGTGCCGCCGTACCAAATGTTTGTTTTAAATTTTCAAAAGAAACAGTGTATATTATAGTTTTGAGTTTTTTGTCAGTTAAGTAAAATTTTAACCTTCGTAAATGGTAAATATATTGAACAAAATTATTTTGTTCAGTTGACTGTCAACAACAGTTTGTTGTTCCTTGTTTTAACTTAGTTTGTTTTCTATGAAAAGTTTAATATTCTTTTTAACATAAATTATATTTTCAAAATTGTACTGTGACGCGAGTAGTGCAGTGTTAGAACGCTATTATTCGATTACTCGAACAACACGCTTCTGTACATAAAAGTTTCTGTGAATATCGAGTTCGCCTGAAATATATAGCAAATTTTTTTGAAAATATAACTAATGTTCATAATTTATGATACATTTTGAAAATTATTGACCAACCGACTTAGACGTTCGATAAAACTATAAATAACACACATTTAAACTAATCGGCAACGAAATCTTCAATTATGATTTTTTTCCCATTTTCTAATATTTTTTTATCTTAAACTACATATTTGTCTCACCGGTGTTCTACTATAGGAATCTGGAAGAAAAAGGATATGTCACAAAATTTATAAAACACTGTGCAACGCAATTTTCGCTCTTATTACATATAAGACATAAAGATTTTTGTGACCGGCTTAATCTGATTCCGTGTCGATAAGTGTGGTGACTCCCTAAAGCTGTCTACTATTCCTTAAATTGAAACAGCACACATCAATACTATCGTACACAAAAACATTATTATTTAGAGATTGATTCATTCAATGTGAACTACCCGTTTAGATAATGTCATGCAGATTTATAATGTTCAATTAATTATCATTTTAATTAATATTAATGGACTTAAAATAAATCAATTGACACTATAACGAGTCAATTGAAATTAATGTAACTACGATTTTGATTTTTAACAGGCTCATTTCGCGTCAGTTCTTCGGACAGACTTATTTTGACAGCTTGTTTTATGGAGTTCAACACTAGTTCAATACTAGTAATGGTTTAATAAAACATCAGAATCACATCGACGTTTGTAACAGTAAAATGTTTTATGTACCCATTTAACATAAGTCCCGCATCCCAAAGTCCCGTTGTTCAGTCCCGCGTATTCATAATATACAATATATACATCCTTAAACCTACTATCGTTTAACGATAGTGTTGTTAACTTAAATCATCCTTTTGGTATGTAATCGGTACTTAAGAAAACCTAGAATTTTGTTTACGTTGTTTTGTATCGCGTAAATAATTGTTTGTCTAGGAGACTAAGGGTCGTATTCTAGAACTCTATTCAATGCTCAAGTCAGGATTGCACGGGCAACACAAGCACTGGAAATACGACCCTAATGGCAGGGACTTGAGTATGATATCAAGTGCTTTAAACCATACTCAAATCCTAACTTGAGCATTGAAACACAAGCACTGGAAATACGACCCTAATGGCAGGGACTTGAGTATGATTTCGAGTGCTTTAAACCATACTCAAATCCTGACTTGAGCATTGAGTAGAGTTCTAGAGTACGACCCTCAGTTTTTAGGTCTGTTTACACCACTTCGCTTATTAGGACAATAATTTCTTAGCACAAAGTTACTTTGATAGATTGAAGACTCTTATATTAATTTTTATCCCGCTACACCAGAAGGAGGGTCATATTTTCCGGGGTTAACTTGCAACCTACACGATCTCAAAAGAGGATAGGTACATTTTGTGAAAAAAAAGACTTGGTGGATTTAAAATGGCCACTGGATTTTTTTATAACAGTACGTATTTCACGGTTTTAATGACGACTAATATACGTACTTTTATCTTTTTATACCAACGACCTTTTATCTAAACTATCCTAAACATCTACAGATCGATGTGACACCAAAATCATGATATCAGATATCGATATGTAATAACAGTTACATCGACATGTTATTATGTTTGTCATCAAATCTCGAGAGTTCCGCAATACTAATGAATGCGGGATCGATATATCGACTTTCGAATCGAATAGAATCGATTATTTCGAATAAAATCTTCACCCGAATAGAATTTAAATTAAATAACATATCCGAAATAACTTATAGATACTACTATGGTACTTTAAAATACCCAATGACAGCAAGCAGATACTTGTCAAAAAAATAGGGAGAATGTTTGGGATAGATATAACAAAGAGAAAGAAATAAGAACAGAACTATCAGAGAGAGAACAAAAGTAATAAATGTAATAAAAAATACACGATCTCTGGAAGTAGGCAGGTCATGGATGTAGGATGGACTAAAAGAGTGATAATAAGACGCTAAGATCGACCGAAGAAAAGATGGAAAGACACTTTTATAGAAAAAGCAGGACCACAATTAATAACAAAAGCCAGGGAAAGATAATTATGGAAGACAAGAGAGGCCTACGTCGAAGAGACGGCAGCGGTAGATCTCTTTGTGAAAGAGTTCGTCCAGGGAACTACTTTAATCTCTGCCGCCAAGCAGTAATGTTAGCATTACTGTGTTCCGGTTTTGAAGGATAAGGGTGCTGGCAAAATTACAGGCAGATGAACTTGTCAACTTATATTATCTCAGGGTGACGGGCGCAGTGGCATTGCCCCTCAGATCTTTGCAATTTAAAATTCTGAATGGCACTGCAATTGTTAATGGACAGGCGTGTAGCTTACCATCAGGCGCATGACTTGTGCGTTCCGTCACTCGATATCATAAAAAAATATGACGATTACTTAATTGCCGTTATTTAGGCAATAAAATTTGTAAAATATTAAGTTGTTGTTAAGTTGAGTACTGTAGTAGAAATAAAGACTGTCACGAAATATTATCTCTAATTACAGGTTTCTTACCGCGGTATGAGATGTTTTTATTGTCGATATTTCACTCTAGTGGCCCAGTCACGAGTTGACTGGACCACGTGTTGGTTGACTGGTCCAGCGGGATCGAAGGAATTTTTCTTTGTGTTTGTTTAATCTTTGTATCAATAATAGTAGAAACACTTGAACGAAATATTTAAAAGCGAACTTAAAGAATACGCCATTGCAACAGAAACGTCACGTATGTTGTTTGAAAAATTGTTCTTTAAAAAAATTGCTGCGGCTCGAAACCACATCTTGCACGTGATAATTCTATTGGAATAATTTTATAAATCGAAAATATTACATGTCATCTGTAGTAGGAATTTTTAGGACATGACATTATTAATCTATTGTACACATTGGAACCGTTTTTATAGCAAACGGAATAGAATTGAATTGAAATGTTAAGTGTTTGACGTGATCTTGACCCCGTACGTAATATTTTATTTCCCCTCTAGCTTTAAGTATATAATCTTCTTTCAGGAGTAAAGTGTAGAAGTAAAAAATACGTTCACAAGTAAAAAAAATACACTCACTGCCTGTTTATGCACTTGATATTGTAAGTAACGTTATACGGAATAAGATTTAAAGTTTATTTGGGATAGGTGTGCCTACATTATCTAGACCACAACTCTTTGATTTATTCAAAAGAGATTTGGTTGAGCGCGAATCCGACTTGCATTAAACTGGTTTTTTATTAGGCAAAATATATATTATTTTTTATCTGAATTTGTGTTATGCTTGTTATATTTTATTGTTACGATTATTATATCATTAGTAATGCTCTGTTGACAATTGCCTTTTAGCTAAATATGGTGTGAAATTGCTCCACTTACACGGTAGGCCGGATTTAAATTGTGTAAACGATGTAACTAAATAAAATATCCATTAAACACAATCAGAAATAGTTTTGTATGTAAGTGACTGTCAGAGACATCTATCGGCAGAAATAGGAACCATAGCTGCCCTTACTATAGACCAAAATATCTGGCGGGATTCTGACGTCAATGTCAGTTTGTAGCGAAAACTTTATTAGTGTTCTCCAGTCTTTTCAACTTCGAATTTTACTTTAATTTTTTAATTAAAATGATAACTAAGGAATTCAAACCTGACTCATGCTATCAAAACAAGTGATGTAAACAGTAATACATAATAACGCGTAATGTGAGATAACCTTATCTCGGAAGTGTGTCATTAAGGGTGTAGTTACACGAGCTACTCTACATTGCAACTAAAAAACAATAGTTTGTATGCAGCTCATGTGTGCAGTACACTTAAAGTAACTTAGTTTGTAACCGTTCTCTTGGAAGCGCGGGCGTGGGATTGGGCGCGGCGAAATCAAACTCTTGTAGTTAGTATGGAATCATGCGAACACATTCGAAAACGTGCTCGTACAGAGTGGTAGCGTCTTATAAATTTAGCCGCCAAAGCCTGCGCCTGCGCTTTCATTGCAAAACGGTCAGATCTTTTTTCCTGTATGAGTTGGCAATCTTCTTCTGTTTCGTAGCATCATGGAGAACGTACATTTATGTTAAGGGCTGATGTGGCTCACCTCACGATATCTCGTCACCTCTCTTTGTTATTGAACTGGTGCACTGATGCAAAGCATACCAACTTCAGATTTTATCTGATCGGTTTATCGCATGAGTAACCTTCCATGCATTATAGTGCCCTCTACTCTTGCACGACATGACTCTTTATGGAGCCATTATTCCATTTTAGACATGACTGAAAATTTTCAGGATGCTAGTTTGTATCAGAGCAGACAGAGACGCCGAGTTCTTGCAGCATGAGGACGTTAGAACGAAACTTTGTCAACGATATCCTAAGCATTCTTCTCCAGCACCACATCACCAAAGCGTCTATCTTCTTTTTATCTTCTTCTCAAATATTAATTTTTTTTTTTCATAAAATGTTTATACAACATTTGACTTCTTCTGACATGGAGTGTCAGCTGATGGAAAGTGACAATAAGGTCCACGATGGAGCATGCACACCTAAATACTCACTCTAGCCATGTAAAGGTCAAATTGACTTGAAATACAATAAACAAAGGTAACAACACTAATTAATTATAAATGGTTGGGTTTATGGCACAATTACAGTCCCTATTGGAAATGGAACAATTTTTTTTTATCTAACTTGCCTATTTTTTTTTTTCAAACAAACCAATATTTCGGGACCTTTACAAAGAATGTTTTATTTTAAAACCCAAGAACTCGATAGCCTATATACCTGCGTAAAAACGAAACAATTAAAAACCAATTAAAAATCTTACATATCCAAAAACAGCAAACCCCATAAGGCACTAATTAAAACAAACCTGAGTGGTCAAGGACCACTTTTTACCTTGTCAATCTAGTATAAATTGACTTAAGAGATAAGTCCAGATGATGGGTAGAAAAGCGTCTTGAGTGATTGTGGCTGTGGTTCGATTACGAACCTGTATGTCAAGCGTGGTGACTATGGAAAGCCACCTTTTTTTTTGAAGATATCTGTATCCGATATTCGAGAAGTCCATGATTTTTTTTCACAATACATTACTCTGAGTCATTTGGTTTATAGATTGTCGCCTAACTAGGATTTTAGTAGCAGTTAAAGCTCCTTGTGAAAGAGTTCGTCCAGGGGAGTACTGACACCTTACCTATTTCTGGCGCCAAGCAGTAATGTGAGCGTTACTGAGTTCGATTTTGAGGGGAAAGGGTGCTGGTCAAATTGCAGGTACATCGGACTTGTCAACTTATGTCTCAGGGTGACGGAAGCAGCGCAGGCAACTGTTATGGATAGGCGTGTCGCTTACCGCCAGGAGCACGACTTGTTCGTCCCGTCGCTTGGTATTATAAAAAAAAGTAACTACAGTACGTGCAGGCTTTCCCGCGCGCTCCTGATCACGCGCGATTAAGTGACTGTATACAGGAGGCTTATGAAACAGACATTGGTGGTAACAACACTACGTGCAACAAAAAATATTTTTATAACAACTTTTAGTTTGTAGATCACTCAAAAAAAGAACACTCACCTCTAAAGCCTTCATAAGACTGTATAATCATTGACATGCATAACTCTCACCGGGCGTGGGGACATTATTCATATTGCGCCCGCGCCGCCACCTCGGTGACATACCAACTATGACAAATGCATTCTATCGAGCTACAATGCGCGCGCAGATAAGTGTCAAGTGTACAGTATGCACAAGTACAGGCTTGCAAGTTCGATTTTAACAGTTACCATATTACGAAATTTTAATACATTTTTTAGTATCCTGGAATTAATATCTAAGTTCGTGGCTTGTCAGTTTTCTGTTAAATCTCTGAGGACTCATGTTTATTGTACCAAATTAAAAAAAACCTAGTTTAATTTTTTTTACACTACGGTAATTTTAATGTTTCTATATTTTTACGATCTGGCATAATTAACTCGTAATATCATCGTAACCCGTCGTGTTATTCTATAGATTCTTATCAAACTTCATAACAGGGCAAAAAATATATTCGTTAACTTACAACCGTTGTTCTATATATACAAATAAAATAACAGACGAGGAGGCAATGCACTTTGTTATAAATGATGTGTCGACGATTTAGCCGGGGATCGTGTTTCATTTAAATTTGCCAGTCCCGTCAGTTCGTGGACTTTAAACCCGAAGTGTTATAACATAGTATAACTAAAACGAGTAATGTAACTCTATACAAACGTAGCCTAGTAGTACGCGTGCCTGTCGCGCGCCGTGTACGAACGCACACATTCGCAAAATCTCGTGGTGCACTCGCGTTGCATTGCGCGTGTCGTCTCACGCGCCAACATTACACAATTGAATTTTTTCGGCGTTTAAAAAATTACATCAAATAGTAGACGTGTTTATGGTTCAGTTTATAGTTGTTTGAATGCCTCAAATACAGAATTGTTCAGCATTTCATTTCTATTGCATAATCATAATAAAAACAGAATAAAATATCCCAAAAAACTTAAGATTCTATACAACCTCTAAAAATAGCTTTGGTTGATTCCGCATAACAAAGAAAGTGTTGCATCTATCACTTTGGAAAAAATATATAGTAAAATTTAGGATATACACTGATTACTGCACGGTGTGAAAACAAGAGTCCTAAAAATTTTCACGACAGGAAAAGAACTTAAACTTACTTTGAAATTTTACAAGAAAACCACTGTACTGAATAGACACTTTACATATAAGTACCGATTATTTTTTTATATCAACTGAACTAAATATAATACATATATAGTATACGATATACACTTTTCAAATGGCCTTAATTTCGTTTGTAAAAAAATAAATTCTGAAATAAAGCCAATGTCCCTGCCTCTCCACCCAAGCAAAATGAACCGTATTAGTACTGGAGAAATGTGAATTCGAGCTGAGGTAGTAATCGGCTGTTAAGATTTTTTATATAATTGTGCTTCGAGCGAAGTGTAGGCATATACGCGCCGAACAGGCGGGAGTTGCCCTACTTGTTTTAATTATACTATGTTTGTAATAGCAAAAGATAAATAGACTTAATACAGACATTCGATAGGTGTTAGAGAAAAAATTGAATCGATAAATGGAAAGATAAAACGTTGAATCTGCGCCATAGATGTTATAACAAACACTTTACGTGGCATATAAAAGCACGCAAAACATTAATTGGCATGAATTCATGGTTCACGTAATGGTTATTTGTTATTTATTGTATATAACGGGTGGTAACCTAGTAGGAGATCGGTAGCTCCTCAATAGAGAAGTCGATGGGTCGGATGACTTAAATTTCCAACGTACGTATATCTGTGAATGTTTTGTAGCAATTATTGGTAACTGTATAAGTTTAGTAGCAGTAGAGCTCCTTGTGAACGATTTCGTCCAGGGAAATACTACCACCTTACCAATTTCTACTGCGAAGCAGTAATGCTCACATTACTGCGTTCTGATTTGTGTGTTAGTGAAATTACAGGTATTATTTAAAGCTCTGTACTCAGAGCTTTAAATAATACCTGTAATTAATATTCTTTATTGCACCAAACAAATAAACAGAAACAAAAAAAATAACATAAGGTGAGCAAAGGTGGACTTATCTCTAAAAGAGATCTCTTCCAGCCAACCCAAGGCAGTGAGAGCAAAGGTTTTAAGCGGGGAACGGCGTGCAAAAGAGATAACAAAAGATGATAATCTACATGTATAAAATATGCATATATAAAATTACCGTTAAATATTTAAAATAGTAGTAGTAGTAGTAGTAGTATATAAATAAATAGACTACATAACGTATAATACATTGTATCAATAAACTTACACATATACAAATATGATTATTATTAAGAGAGTTCAGCAAGAAAGTGCGCTGTCAACCTTTTCTTGAAGGAAGCAATTGACGGACTAGACTGAATATGGGAAGGGAGTCTGTTCCACAGCTGCGCTGCAAGAGAGGAAAAGGAGTTGTAAAAGAAAGTTGTTTTACAACTACGACGAACGAGCATCTTAGTGATGCACGGACGCCTTGAGCGGCTAGGAGGGGGAAGCAGTTGGAACCGGGAACGTAGGTAGGAAGGGGAATTAGGGTCATGAAGTATATTAAAAAGGGTGGACAGGATATGCACATCACGGCGAAGGCGGATTGGGAGCCATTTTAACCGAGCACGAAATTCGGAAACGTGATCAAATTTTCGGAGACCGAAAATAAATCTGATAGCCAGGTTCTGTAGACGCTCTAGTTTGTTTAAAAGGTCTTCGGTCGCATCCAAGTAACAAACGTCGGCATAGTCAAGAATAGGGAGTAAAAGAGTTTGCGCAAGCATAATTTTGGTGTGAAAAGGAAGAAAGTATTGGAGACGTTTGAGAGAATGATATGAGAAGTACATTCGTCTGCTGACCTCATTGACATGAGAAGTCCAAGACAAGGTGCAGTCCATTACTAACCCGAGATTTTTAGCCTTGTCAGTATATGCAATTGGAACTCCGTCATATACCAGCGCAGGTACCAAAGACCAGTCCAACTTGGACCTCAATATGCTACTGCCCACAATCATTGCTTGAGACTTGGCTGGATTAACCAAAAGGCCAAATGACTTGGCCCATAACTGAATGGCAGACAAATCACAGTTGATAGACGCAATTGCCTCCGCTACCTCGCCCACTTCAAAATTACGATAAAGCTGAAGATCATCAGCATATAAATGGAAGGGAGAAGAAATGACACGGGAAATATTATTAATAAAAATAGAAAAGAGTAAAGGAGAGAGTACGCCACCCTGGGGCACACCAGCAGTTAAGTTAGACCAAGATGACGAGCCATCATTGATTTTCACGCTCTGCTGGCGACCGAAAAGATACGAAGAGAACCAACTTATAATAGGAGAGGGGATATTAACAGCCTGAAGGCCACCAAGAAGAATGTCGAAGTTAACAGAGTCAAAAGCGTTGCTGAAATCCAAGAGGGCAATGTAATTGCTACGACACACCTATCCGTGCAGTAGCACTGCAACTGTTACGGATAGGTGTGTCGTTTACTACCCGACGCAACGACTTGTTCGTCCCGTCTCTTTGTACCTTAAGAAAAAAGTGTTAATAATCACTATTATTTCGAATAATAATTTTTTACAACTGCACCAATTGTCTCCAACTGCACCAATTGTCTCCAACTGCACCAATTGTCTCCAGCTGCACCAATTGTCTCCAACTAGGGTTTTCTTGACTTCCAAGCCACGAAATTCACTCCTGGGTACTATCCAGAACACCCACACCGTAACCAGTTTACAAAAAAAGGGTGTTTCGAAATAGGTCCTATAAGGAATTGAAACCGGAACATTCTCAACTAACGCCTACAGTGCTAACAGTTGGAACATACCGAGCTCGCAAAATTTTTCCACTCGTCATTACTAGTAAACAAATATTGTTTTTAAAAATAAATACGTTTTGTTATTCTAAATTTAAATTACAAAAAAAAACAAACCCGTTTATTAATACAACATTAAAAACGTTCAAAATGTTCTATTTTTAAACTAACATATTTTAGATTTGTTATTAATTTTGTTTCGTCGAAATCGCGCTTGGACCACCGCCAAAAGAGGCTGTCCACACTTGAGAACGCTTGACCTAGTGCTATGTACGAGTACAGTCAGCCACAAAACATGTTAACATATTGAGTTAGCTTTTATAAGACATTAAACCATCAAATATTTAATGAAATAGTTAAGCAATGCTTGCATAAGTATGCAAGTGCGTATTGAAAATTTGAAATTTCGTTTATTTGTGTTATTTATGAAATATATTTTTTACTATTCATTATATATGTACACTTATATACAATACAATCAGTAGAGCTTCTTGTGAGAGTTCGTCCAGAAAAGTACAGCCACCATACTTCTACCGCCAAGCATTTTCATGCAAGCATTACTGCGTTTCGATTTCGAGGGGTAAAAATGCTGGTGAAACTACAGCAAGACGGGGGACGTGTTAACTTGATATCTCAAGGTGATGGGTGCAGTACCAGTGTCCCTCAGATCTCAAAGCTCTCAAAGTGTCCCAAAGCTCTTAGCAGCATTGCAACTGCTACGGACAGGCGTGTCGCTGATCACCAGGCGCACGACTCATTCTTCCCGTCACTGGATATTGTAAAAAAATACAGCTAGAGCGTTAATGTGGCTAGAATAATAGAAAAGATTACCGATAAGGTTTGTCTGCAGAGCTGTATTACTAAATAAAATGATGTTTCTTTTTGTTACAGATGCAATCGAGCGCAATTAACAAGCCACCTCAATAGCATTTTAATTTTCACGTGACAAAAGTTATCTGTGATCTCATTTTATCATTTAAGTACCAAAAAAACCCTCAAAAATCCGCAAAAAGGCGTCTAACTGATATTTAAAAAAAAAGAATTATCGAAAGTGGAATTTGAAACTTCGAACACGAGAGCGTAGTGTTGTACCGTCATGGATGACAGATAGTGTGGTTTAGGGATGGGATAATGTGGGGGTGGTTTGGATGGTGAAAATGCCTCATGCGCAGTCGAGTTCGGCTGCGAGCTCGGGCGGGGACGACCTGGGCTCCACGGATGAGGTCAAGGTCTTCAAGGACGAAGGGGACGGAGAAGACGAGAAACGGAGTTCCGAGAACCTTCTTGAGGAGAAGTCCAGTCTCATTGATTGGACTGAGAGTGAGGTAAGTGCGCATTATTTGTAACGTTTTTAATTTGTGCATTGAATTGCATATCATCCAAACGATTACTGGAGATTCTTACCCGAAGTATAGTACACTAAAAATATAAACTCAAAAATATTACTTATTTTTTTAAAGTTGTAAATAAGTTTGTTTACCCAATAAAACAAGAATTGAAGTTGAGTTTAATCCGACAGTCGAATTTCTTAATGCACAACAACTTCGAAAGAATAACCCAAAATTGCGGAACATTCAAACAAATGTTACGATAAATACTTTTCGAAACATCTCCAAAAAGCAGGGAGGCGTAAATATTCGAGCAAATCGATCGATTCAATCGGAAATCGTAATCGAAATCGAAACTCAGAAAATTGGTACAAAGACCATTGTAATGGCATCACGTACGATAATCGTCGCAATTATGACATACACGGGAGAATTGCTAAGTATAATCCAATATTTATACGAAGCGTGACTCTCGTGCTTTCTGTACAAATCAGAGTTCTCTATCTCTCTCTTACGTGCAACTTTTTAGGAGAGAGAAAAGGATGTCATTTTTCGTAGGTGTCCAAAGTAATGTTTGCACTCCCTCGCCTCTCAACAGGTAGAATCGTCGACAAAAGCCAGTGGGAGTCTGTTTATTATGAGAAATACCTGCATGCAGGTAGATATGCATTGTGAACGCACCCCCTTGTCGAATAATGGAGTTTTCGGAAATACAATGAATAAGTAATTTATGTTGGGGAACACAAATGTTTTTATATTTTCGGAAACGTACCTGTGTGCTTTTTGGGATATTTTTTTTCCTCTTGTTTTGGGTTCTGTTTAGTTTCGGTCTTTTGCGGTTGTTGTTGTTTGTTTTACGGGCAATTTGCGTTACAGTGACATGTCTATCGGTGCTAGATATTATCTACAATGCAAAATATTCGTCTGTCTCAATTTTGGCGTCCATGCCAAGCATACTAGAGGGAGCAAATATGTCTACGACTTTTTTAATATAATATATTTGTACGGTCGACTTAGGGCGCGTTCCCATTATGTCATGATGCAGTTTAAAGTGTCGTGGCTTGTATATTTAAATGAAGTTGTTCACATATCGTACAACATGATTAGCTGTCGTTCTCGGCCTTTTTGACGTTAGAACGACAGACTGTCGTAGCATTTCCGGCGATAAATAAAACGTCACAATAAAAATGTGACGGTAGATAATCGGAGCTTCAAACGATTCTGTCGTTCAAACACGACGACAAATCGGTTGCCTTGAGCCGATAAATTGTCGTCACGATTTAGTGGAAACAACTAGACACAACAGTGGTTCAACGATAAAAGAAACGTGCACGACACAGTCACGACAGATAGTCGTGATATGAGAAAAGGTTAGACGCGACTATCGTCCAACGATAAATAAAACGTTACGACATAATGGAAACACGCCCTTAGAGCGTGTACCCACACGACGACTTTTAGCAGCGCGGCTTAAGCAGCGACACAATCGCGATGCAAACGCGATGTACGTTTTTAGTGAGGCAACATAAGCAACTGCATCGACGCAGTCGCGTGTCTGCATATACGCAACCGCCTTTAAATCGCTAGTGTTACTATGCAATTGCGCGTTTGTGAAACGCGCGTTTGCATGGTTAAAAGTCACCGTGTGTAACCACTCTTAATTAAGCAATTCTTCTATTATGCTTAAAATTATCTGCGCAACCAATCGGACATAATGAGGTCGATTCCCGTCCATTCTAATGAATATTTATAAATGTTCCGAGTGTGTAAAAATTTGATACTTTTTTACGACCTCCGCTTTTACAAGATCGTAAACTATATCGGAATTAGCATTAAAAGCAAGCGTTGGAAACATTCCTAATCATTCCAGAAATACAAAGCGTTGAGTGAGAATAATAAATGTTATGAAAAACATGTAAAGAAGTTTTTGAATAACCGATTGCGTAAAGCGGAACTCAAAACGTTGCCTACAAATGTTATATCGTCATCTAATCTGTTCATTCAACAGTTGTTCTTAGTAGCAAATTCAAACTGACCAATAATAATAATCACACTGAACATAGCTCCGCACTATGTTTAGTGTGTGCGTTTTGCAGCGGGTGCCATGGACACACATTTAGACAATCACAAATTACACCCAAACTCACGAGAGAAATAAATGTAGGCCATACATATATTTCTCCCGGCCTGGGAATCGAACCCAGGACATCTCATGGCAGTTCGGCATGGTAACCGTTCGGCCACAGAGGTAGTTAAAATAGAATAAAGAATATACATTGTGTATTTGTGTAAATTATAATAAAATCAACACAACAGTGTTACTTAAAAGAGGCGTAATTGTGTTAAAGTTTAAAAGTGTAAAATCGTACAAAAAGATTTGAACACAAATATGCAATTTGTTTACAAAAGTATAAATCTCAAAAAATTCAACACATGCTCTTATACCTGTATATTAAAGACAAAATTTGAAGTTCTTGTTGTTCGTCAACTGCCCAAAAATATGTGCTTCGCCGAGGCTATTCAATTCATTGTGATGCCATTGAATCATGTCTACAAATACATGGAATACCTTCAATAGCTCTCCGCAATCTACCTGAAGTTGACACCTGCTGATACCATAGTCATATTTTTTTCTCTTAAATTGTAGCGCCGCATGAAGGCAAATTTAACTGCCTACTGGGAAAAATTACCATTAATTTGAGTAGACATTTTTGTGGCATAAATTCTAAGACCACCTCAGATGTTTTTTTAAAGGCTTGCCAGTTAAGTTACAATCGTCGCCATGTTGCAAAATACTTAGAATAATAACGCATAGAATGATAGTTTCATATCAAACGAACTGTCACAAGTGAGGCAAAAATCAAATTCATGTAGGCTAGTTTTAGTAGTAGGTTAATTTTCGGTTTTAGTGAATATTTATATAAAAATACAAGTTGAAACGCGTTACTTCCTTGTGGAATGTGATGTTAGTATCTATTTTATGTTTGTCTGACGTATTTTTACACTCATTTACCGCACATTTCGTCATTTTTAGCTAAAATTCTGGAACTGTTCGCGGTGCAAGTTGACCTTGAGCAATGAAGGCCCGCCCGCTCGTGTAGGCCCATTGGGAGCGCTTCAATTTGCCTTAGCGTGTGCGGGCTAGGTTTCTATGCGTTATTATTCTAAGGCAAAATATTTACAAACTTCTATCTTCTACCAATAGAGAGACTACTAATCTGCCCTCCTTGTCATAACTAACGCATTTGCATTTTGGTAACTTTCAAAATGTTTTTTTTTTTCTTTGAAATATTTATTACGCTGATTTCGCTTAACAATAAAACTGAAACCGCTTATAGGGTTGTTAATCTCGTTTCCTGATCCCAAATATGTTAGTAACTTAGTTTCGCCAAAAATATCGTTTCTTAGCGAGATAAATTAGACACCTACTGTACATTTTCGTTAAGAATGCAGTAGACATTTCAAAGCGCGGAAGAAAAAAAAACAATGGAAGTGCCTTAAGCCTCGATTACTATGAGAACCGATGTCGCCAAAACTAACACATTCTTAATTTGAAACACTACAAAATCTTGATCTTGATTGGTTTCTTGTAACAAACAAATTATTTCGATAAACAGAAAATTTATTAAAATAAAACTTTCCGATGATATGAAATACCACCACTGGTAATTTTTTTTAGTGCGGCTGTCGTTTTTGCACTCCAAAACAGCACAGTACGGCAGCGCAGTATGTCTCTAGGATTTTAGACAATTTGCACGAAAGAATGACACAACCACACCATACAAAGCGAAAATGGCGGACTGAGCTCAGATAGATCTTTCGAGATCTATAGTTAACACGCGTCAAACGCTAATTAACCATTTCATTTATTGTTCTGTGTTTCAAAGTAATCAGTTCATGGTTTTTTATTTATGAGTATTGCAGACAAATCACATTCGTATATTCAAACTTATTAGAAATAAGATCTGACTATACCTACCCTTCAATCAAACACAGCATTGCTGCTTTGCGATAGAAATAGATGATACAACCTTCACTCAAGCGGGTTCCGCACCTTACCACCAGTGTTGAGTTTTACATTAAATTTTGCACAATAAAGCAAAAGATAACGGGAATGTAGGTGTAATGTCTGACAATTTGTGGTTAGCAGGAATTTATGGCAGGATTTGTTACTTGTTTTGTTACATTTCTACATAGTCTGTGGTTAGACAACGTGTGACACACTATCGTACACAATCTATTTGTAAAATAACTTTAAAGTGTCTTTTTTAGAATTAATAAGTGATTTGAACGTGCTTGCGTCCTTGAACGATTGTTTATCGAGTGCGTGTGTGCTATTTAAGCATTCTCGTATAACTATTTGATAAATAACTAAAAAAAGAGTTACCAGTTCCATCAAGTTCGGACCGCAACGGAAATCGCCTGCCATCGACTTTTTCTAGACACAAGTGGAATACATCTGACCATATAGGCTTATTATCCTCTTAGTGTCTTCAATATCCTGCTACTTGAAATACATTGTACTTTGTAAGTTCTTATAAATCGATACTATCTCAGCTGGAATTCAAATTTTTCCCATACTGGATCGGTTTTATTGCACGTGTCGAGCGGCAGGGACACACGGGCTTTATTTTAAAATTTATTTTTTTCAAACGAAATAAAAGCCATTTGGAAATTGTATATCCTATACTATATGTGTTCTATTTAGTTCAGTTGACATAAAAAAAAAAATGTTGGTATAAATGTAAAGCACGTTTGTGTTTATTTTTTCTATCATGATTTTCGTGTCGTGTTTTCGCACCGTACACTAATCAGTGTATATCCTCAATTTTCCTATATATTTTTCCAAAGTCATTGATTCAACAATTTCACTGTTATGCGGAATCAACCAAAGCCGTTTGAGGTTGTATTGACTCTTAACGAACGACAAGAAAAAGTATATGTTGTCCCTAATGTCCTTTTCACAACAGGCGTTGTCAATTATTAGATTTTTTTATGTTAACAAATGACGGGACGTACCAGTCGTGCACCTGGTGGTGTATCTTGCAAAAATCTATAATTAAAAAAAATATGTAAAACACAGATACGTCAGAAAACGACTGAAAACAAAAAATTGATATAGAAATTCAAAGACACTTCCGATTTGTTCCGACAGTGAGAGCCAGCGAGATGTGAGGGTAATGATTGGAAAAAGCAATAATAATTACGTAATTGTACCTATAAAGATTTTAGATATAACCTACGGTGTCCCACTTCTGGGCAAAAGATTTCCCCTGAATCCTCCACTGCTCCATGTCCCACACTCCTCAAACCCGTCGAGATCGTCCTTCTCGGCGGGCCCCGCCTAAATGACTGGCATTGTCTATGTGGAGAGTAATACACCCAGGTTCAAATCGTTGACCGGATGCAACCCAAGAAGTCGGTGAAAGTCGTCACTCCTGACGTGCCGAAGGATGGAAGGCGACGGAGCGACACGGTTGTTTTAAGAACAGTAAAGTTTATGAAAGAGCTCGTCCAGGGAAGTACTGACACTTTACCTATTTCTGCCGCCAAGCAGTAATGTGCGTATTACTGCGTTTCGGTTTTGAAGGGTAATCGTGAAATTACAGGCACATGGGACTTCTCAACTTATGTCTAACTACATATATATCTAATATGTGTAACTTATGACGAGCGCAGTGGCAGTGCACCTCAGGTCTTTGCGATTTAAAGCTCTGAATGGCACTAAAACTGCAATGGACAGGCGTGTCCCTTACCACAAGATTTGTTCGTCCTGTCATTTAGTGTCAAAAAATATTTATAAAACCTTCGTACCAGAAGATCGGCAACAGCGTCTCATTGTGTATCGTTAAAGCCTTACCCTTACTCTAGCCATTGTGATAATGACTAAAACTCCTTTAGAAAGCCCAGTATCTTGCAGTGGACTATTACTGGCTTGATGTGACTTAAATCAATAAGTCTTGTTTTACTACAAATCACTAGCGATTAGCCTAGTTAACTCCTCAGGCCAAGGCAAAAGAGTACCAGGACAAACCTTCACGCATTGCACTTCAATCTCACCAAGATAAATCTCATTTATAATTCATAAAGGGCCTATACTCCGCCCCTGTGCGATCCTTTAGATATTGTTTTATGTACAGTCGATGAATGAAATAGTTGGTCACTTTTGAGATAAATCATATTTACACGTTACAAAACGTAATTTCGGTTTTGTTAAACGAGTCACTACTTCGCTGCTTTTATGTAATAACGAAGTATTCCAGAATACTATAATTTTGAACAAAGCATTCAGCGACAAGCAGAGCAAAGCAAAGCTTTAAAAAGAATAAAGCACCCTCCATCTTACGTAAGTATAGAAAAAATTTTGACATGTGTATAGCATCCAATAAAACACCTTTCTTAACCGACTTTACAAAAGATGAGATTCTCCATTCGACTGTATGTTTTTTTTTGTATGTATGTTACGCGAACTTTGTGAACCAATTTTGATGATTCTTTTTTTGTTGGAAAAAGGGAGTTACCCTCTTTCCAAGATGTGGTCCCATTTAAATTTTAAGAAAGTATTCCACCTCTAAGGGCGGCAAACTAGGCGATGAATAACTTTTGCGGTCGGGTTTTTTAGCACTCCGTACTGAGATTATTAATATATATATATATATATATATATATATGCATAAAACACAAGAGTCCTCAAGGAGCTTAATATTTTATAACATTTAACATAGTAGGTATTAGACGTTTTTAGTTGTACCTATTTTTAATTCTACACATTTGTGTAGATCTTTAGTCATATAATATACATGCAATGGTGAATTACTATCTTCAAATCATCCAGTAGTCAATTTCTCGGACTGTACATGTTATTAATTTCACAAACCATATCGAGAGGTGCGTAGGCGCAACCTATACTTCCTAATTACGATCGAACTGTGTGTTTTTGCACGTGGGCCGTTGCATTGGCCTGCATACGGGTGCAATTTGTTATTAAGTTGATACGCATTGTTATATAAGGTCACACATAAAGCGATTACTTAGTTGTTATGCCAAAAGAACATGCACATTGTTTGTTTCTATGCAATCAAAATTATGCACTTCTATAGTCTCTTTTTTATATCACGTTTTGTGGTTGGCAGTTTTCGTAAAATTTTGAATAGTCATGTAGTTGTTGTGGACAACTTTATCGATAGATTGTGAAAGAAGACGCAATTGTGCAAAAAATATGAATAGGGAAGGTAATGACGTTCTAGTGATTAATAATTGCGTTATTGCATTCTTTTTTTTCACAGTTAGCCCTTTAGTATCGAAATCAACTCTTGAAGTAGAGACGCACGTTCTTATTCGAATTATTTCCTTATTATAGACTATACAATCACAGTTATAACACAGATGAGTCTAGTTAAAAATAAAAATTTGTTTATAAAGAACTGCAGAACTGTTTATTTATTAAATCTTTGCGACCTTGATGGCCCAGCGGTTTTCAGTGTGGGTGCTGTTTGTGGAGGT
The DNA here is from genome assembly GCF_003589595.1 of Hyposmocoma kahamanoa. NCBI lineage: Eukaryota > Metazoa > Arthropoda > Insecta > Lepidoptera > Cosmopterigidae > Hyposmocoma > Hyposmocoma kahamanoa. The sequence goes on along the minus strand of NW_020653743.1, from coordinate 10,450,634 downwards.
TCTGGGTTCGATTCCCGATAGGTGGTCCTATTTTGGAAATCTTTTTAAATTTGTTCTGGTCTGGGTATTGTGAGTTTTTTTTATAATTTACAGAAAAATAACAATATTATCGAATAAATCAGTGTTTATTATTATTAATCATCTATTCTTGCAATGCCTATCCTTCGAAATTAAACAAAACAAAACTTGGTCCGATGTAAAAAGCCTAATAAAAGAAGGACCAGCCGGACACTGTTTAATTTGGCCAGACATAGGCTTTGTCCGAATGGACAAAGCCTGACATAGGCGTTTCGGAAATAAATAAATAAATGGAGCTGCCATAGAGTTACTAGGTGTTCACCTAGAAACTCTATGGCTCCAATTCCATTTCAGCTTCTTTATCTACAAACCAACATCACATACGTTGGTCTGATCTCAAAGTAACTAAAACAGTTGTGTTATGGAAGTCGGTAACAACGACGGTACCACAAACACCCAAACCCGAGACAATGTAGAATCTAACCTGGGACCTCGGAGATCACGACACCATGAAATTCGATATGCAAGCCACTCTACTACAGAGGTCGTCATAAACCATGGTACTCAACGATTCCACACACTACCTTATTTGTCTTGAAGTACTATAATTAATTGTCCTGATTTAATTTTAACACCTTACAAGATATGTATGGCGTAACTTGTCTGACTATTAGCCTCAAATAGTTTAAATAACTAACTCCAAATAGCGACGATTAATAATTGCTAATTAACCAAAACGTTACCAAGGCTAAATTCATTGGATTTCCAGCCAATACTAAGCTTTAATAGTAGTACATACACACACGTAGCACACCGGACCGCCATTGCTTTATTTTTTTTATTAAAAAAAAACGATGTTCAACGTTGTGCATAACAGCTATTTGCCGAGTTTTATTGAAATCAATTTTCGAAAAATGGTTTTTTTTTAGTACATAACGGTTGCAGTGCCACTCGGAGCTTTCAATCTCAAAGATGTTAGGGGCACTGCCTCTGCGCCCGTCACCCTGAGACATAAGATGACAAGTCCCATGTGCCTGTAATTTCACCAGCAGCCTTACCCTTCCAAACCGGAAAGCAATAATGCTCACATTATTACTTGGCGGCAGAAACAGATAAGGTGGCAGGCAGTACTTCCCTGGACGAACTCTTTCACAAGGAGCTCTACTGCTACTTACATCCAATATACCAGAAAATAGCCGTCTTTAGATATGGAATATTTTCTTTAGATATGGAATATTTCTCAGATGTAGAAGACCCTAGTCTTTAAAATTAAAAAAAAAAATTGTAAATTATGAATGCGTACAAATGTTATATACAAAGAGCAACCCCTAGAGTTAAGAAACTCTAGGGGTTGCTCATTCTTCTCAGGGGAATCTGCCTTACTAATGAGCGGTAGAGTTTTAAATATAAATTAAAATTGTTTAATCGTGCCAACCTTGTTTCCAACAAAAAAAGAATCATCGAAATTGTCTCACAAACGTAACATGATACACACAACAATGCAGTCGAATTGAGAACCTCCTCCTTTTTTTTAAGTCGGTAAGAGATAATAAAACGGACTTGGACTGAGACATATGTAAAGCACGAGTATGTAAGGATTATAAACCAACGATATCAAGGTTTAATTTTTGATGGCGCATTTTATCAGTTAATATTTCGTGATGTGGTTGAGTGACGTGGGATCTAGATAGAAGACAAAAGATTTAGGCCACAAGTCTGTCACAATCTGGGTTTTGACTGCAATTTTAGATCGAATTTATTCTTTATTTGCTAAGTAGTGTTTGTGAAACTTGTGAATGCCAACTCAATTACTAGAAATATTATCCGAAAAAGTTGATAAGACAACTTCTAGGATATACGAGAAAAAATCATTACCCCTCGTTTGGTATCACCGCAGTCGAGCAGAAAAGAGGACAATCACCACCATCGTCACATTGAGGTCTTACGGAAATCGAACGGAATGCTTGTCCCGATGCTGTAATACAACAACATTGTTAGGAATCTACACACACACATATATCATTACACCATCATCCAGTGGCGTAGGCAGTGAGCCAGACCTCTCTTTTCGAAAATCCTGATGTACCTCTACTTCATTTTGTCGCCTATTTATAGTTTTTGGAAGCTAAGCTACATAGATGAATGAATATAAAACCGAACCCCATAAAACGCAGGACATTGCCCATGCGCCCGCGCAGGATGGTGCTATATTTAGCGAACAGCGTGGCGTTGTCTCGACGTCCGCTTCCCGTCTTCGGGACTGCTCGGAGCATAAAGATATGGCTGAAATATATCTAAGTTCAAGCTTAAAATTTGCTTAAAATAGATTACACGTAATTTAAAAAAAATTAATAACAATTACTAATATAATTATAGCTCAGAATAGTTTGGTTTGCAATATTATACATACCTGATTGATAAATTAACCTAGAACCTGTAAAGAGCCCGGAATGTTGATTTGTTTGAAAAAAAAAATAAATATACGCGATTTAGACCCAAAAAAAAAAATAGTTTCACTCTATGCATTATCAAGTCATTGTGATTTTGATTTATTCTGTTCAGCCATAGTTAGCGGGAAATGACCAAACATCATTTTGACCCGTCACCGATTGACGATGAGTAGTAGTAAATTTTTTCGTCCTTCGGAACAGGTTACAGCGTCTAATTGGCCGTATTGCCAGATCTTAGATTGTAATTTTTCTTCAATAGTTTAATTTTATTACATTTTTTCGCGGGAAATCGTTATATATCTTTTTGGTGGCCATTTTGAAACTCCGCGATTGACGATGACCGCCATTTTGAAAAAACTCGGTTCCAAAGACGACCAATATCGAAAAAGCATTCTTTATTGAACCGCGCGAAAAGAGTTTTTTTTTTTCGTAAAAATTGGCTTCCTTTTTATAACTTCTGCTTATTTTTGTGCTATCATTTACCGATGTGCGGTTTTGTATAGTACCTAAGAAATACAAGAAATACACAATTTATATTTATACAGTTCATATATTAAATTCGCATTATCTTAAAATATCAATCGAGTCAAACGACTCTTTCCGTATGATTGTCAATTCTCTTCGCGTTATGACGTCACCGACCAAGAAGTGTAATAAAGGCCATATGTTAGTCTTGGAAGAATCGTTGTATACGTTTCGTATTCGTCTCGGATGAAATTTAGCCCTTTAGGAAGTCTAAAGTACCTTTCTACCGAAGCTCTTTTTCCCAGCCGTATTTTTTCTGTTCTAAATTGTGTACGTACGCAATCATGCAGCGCCCACACTAGCCCATGTAGTGCCCGGGTGCAATCAATACTCTGGCGGCTCTGGAAGGTATGCGATCAAAATGGAATACTTACAGTTATATTTTTCCCAGTTTGAGTGCACATGGTGCAATTATAAATGTTGGGAAGCAATGGCCCGTTTACTTCGCTGCGCTGCGAATGATGCAGGAGACGTCGCGAGCAGCGCTCAACGCACACCCTGCACCACAAAAGTAAACCGGCACATTGATCACGGCATGTAAAGAGCCCGAAACTTTGGAATGTTTGACTTAACATAATTTACACGAGCCTTAGAACTCGATAATAATAAATGATTAAGTTTTAATGTCCCAAACGATATGATTACGTGATAAATGAAATGTGTTGCTTATAAAGAAAAAAGCGGTCGTCTTTCTTTATGAAACCAGTCTGATCCATTTGTTCATAACAAGTGACATAGTCAATGAGTCAAAAGAACACGAACACTTGTTCTAGTCTAGTCTGAACCGGCCTCTGTTAGTCTTCTAAAAAAGGCCATAATATTAAGGTTACCCAATACCGTAAACGTGGAAGCCCAAATTGTAGACCGGAAGTGTCGCGAATAATGTCACTCGTAAAAACGCGATAGATTCGAGTAGTCTAAGCGAGTTACCGAAGGACCAGGAAACAACTGTAACCAGACGCATAAGTAACAATTTGAAATTTATTTCAATACCTTTGTAAGTGTCGTCACGCGTTTCTTTTTCTGGTCTATCACTGTGTTATTGTTTGGCATAAAGTTACGCTTTAGGAAACCGCCACACTTATCGACACGGTATTGCATTAAGCTGATCAGAAAAAGCTTATTATGCGTTTCGTATCTGCACCTACGCTTCGACTCGGCACAAGTTAACAACGAATCTGTTTCCTGAGAATTTCCGATCGCGTTCGTACGCAGTGGAACGGTAGCATCAACTACTAGCAGTAGAGCTACTTGTGAAAGAGTTCGTCCAGCGAAGTCTTGGAATCATACCTATTTCTACCGCCAAGCGGTAATATGAGCACTACGGCCTTCAGGTTTCAAATGGGTAAGGGTACTGGTGAAATTAAAGGCACATGGCACTTGTCAATTTATGTCAGGGTGACAGGCGCAGTGGCAGTGCCCATCAGATCTTTGCGGTTCGAAGCTTGAGTGGCAATGCAACTGCTATGGCTAGGCGTGTCGCTGACTATTTGGCGCATGGTTTGTTCATCCTATCACTTGGTAGCATAAAAAAAAACTACATGGTCACATCGAGCTGATTTCGCACCGATAAGTATGATAACTCCATAATGGTGACAATGTAGGATAGAGATACTAGTGCAGGTGATCACGAGCACTCATGTAAAACGAGAATCTTAATGTTATTGAAGATTAGGTGTAAAAATGTGGAATCCACTAGCTTTTGCTCACAATGTAACCATTTCGTAAGTTCACAAAAAATCATGACTTACAATATAATAATAGTAATAATAACGCACACACTCACACAATGTAAACTTAGTGCTCTGCGCACATTAGGTCTTGTACTTTAGTGCATACAGATGTGTTTGACGCTTAAACGATCGCGATTGTTATTTTCACAACTTGGAAACTGCACAGTTGTTGTTTCTGTACGTTTGCGTATATGCAAACACGTATAGGTTTAAATGTGCCAGCCTGTAGGTGTCGATTATTAGGTTCCTTACCTATATCTATCGATATTTTTAGAGATCGTTAATTCTGGCACAATATGAGTGTATTTACATTTCGTTGACGTTTCAACTTCCTCCTGTACTCCTGTGGAATGAACATTATTAGACTAAGACTTAACTCTTTGCCTACTATGACAAAAATTACCTTGAGCTTTCTACATCCGAAACTGGACTGTGCAGACGCTTGTCTTCAGACTTCGTAAATATGACCATGTCTCCCAATTTCGTACACAATGGCTGCCGGTCCACTGGCGTGGAGGCCTTCACACACTTCCCCTTCTTTACTCTACTTTATTCCTTTACGCCTCTTTACCTTACAGAACGTTTTCTTTTCCACTCTGCCGTCCTCTTCAGTGCTCTTATACACTCATACTAAAAATCTCCGATTTTTATTTCAACTCTTTTACTATCTTTGCTATCCGGCTGTGGAATTCCCTCCCTGAGCCTATTCGACGATCCCCTACTCTTGATTCCTTCAAACGATGTATCAATGAACATCTATCTCCTTGACTCTAAGTTTCCTTTTTTCTCTCTAATTCCTTTATTTATTCCCTTATTCCATCATCATCAGCATATCGCAGTCCACTGCTGGACATAGGCCTCTCTCTCCCAATGCGCGCCATTTCACCCGGTCTTCAGCTTGTCGCATCCATCTACTGCCAGCAGCCTTTCGTAGATCGTAGCTCCAACTGACCAGACGGCGTCCTACGTTAAGTTTGCCGAGCCGTGGTCTGTCTTATTATTGTATTATCTATGAGTATACATGATTAGTATACAATGTGTAGTGTGTTTCTTTGAAACACCTCTATTTGAAGATATTCTTTGGTTGCATCACCATTTCCGACTCTTCAATTCCTATCCTAACGGTGTTTGTAAGGGTATTTAATGCAGTAAAGAATATTTCATTCATTCATTATTAAAAGCAACGCCGTTTTAATGTAATTGTTTATTATTGTGCTACTTTCGCATGATTGTATTACAGGAACAACTAATTATCAGATAAGATTATGTTGAAGGTTTTCTTATTGATAGATAACATTCCGTTTATAGTAATCATTATCCAAAATTGTTGTAACTAAATGCATCAATAATACTCCCTGGCTAACATTTCTCTTACGATTGCCTTTCTATGGCGTTTTTGCAACAAAAACAGCTGATGGTTCTCTTGATTTAGTCCATAATTTGATTGCCGACTTAGCACGCATGAGGGTCGTTAAATTCGTCACCAAAAATAACAACAAGCAACAGTATTCTTATTTTAATACCAAAGTCAACAAAAGTAGCGCGTGGCAAATAAATCACAGTACAACGAATAGTGTCCCAAATAAAATCTCAACTAGAAAATTTTATCACCAAATCAATAATGTCCTGTCTAATGCCGATAACATATCATATCTATTCCGTCCTGCCCTGAGCATAGAATACAAATAAACAGTAGAACAAGGTTAACCATTACTTCCCACGTCTCTTAATAATAATTATCAATACTCGTTTTAAAAAAAAATATGAAAAAGGTTCAAACCGTTTTGGAGAATTCTGTAAACTTAATACTAATTTGGATCAAGTGTGGTGCTCTGGAGGAGTCACTTTATTACCACAGTTGGAGTAGGCCTTACGTGGTATCTCATAATACATTTCTGCTTTCGCGCTGTGTAAACGTGTAAGTTCGTAATAATTCAGCAATACATGCTGAAATCCTTAAACGCTGGACTCAGTTTTCCCTTGATTATATCAAGCTTACACAAAATAGCTTACTCAAAAATACCACCTTAAATACTGTCCCATAAAACACAATATAATCTGTAACAGTGAGGCATAGTTAGGCTGTCCAAACACCGTTATCAAACCTTTGGATTTAAAAGGGATATGTTCGGTAGGAAATACATGCTGCTTCTGTTGACAAGTGTCGACGAACTTTGGTCAGTAGTTAGACGGTGTTTAGGAAAGCGGATATCCGCTTAAACATTAGGAACAAGTATATGTACATTTTTATGATCACCAAGTGACGGGGCGTACCTAGCCTTACGCCTGGTGGTAAGTTTACGCTTACCCATAACAGTTGCAATGCCACTCAAAGCTTTAGTACGCCAAGATCTGAGGGATACTGTCACTGCGCACCCTGAGACATAAAGTTGACAAGTCCCATGTGCGTTTAGTTTCACCAGCATCCCCTGGCAGTAGACATAGGTATGGTGGCTGTACTCTTCTGGATGAATTCCTTGCTTTGACAAGGACCTCTGCTGCTTGTTTTTATCGTATCGTTGCCCAAGGTGCGCGAGACTTAAAGGTAAGGAATAGTACGTCATGCTGGGGCTCCTTTTGTGGGGGGTTCTACTAAATAAATAAACAAACAAAAAACAAACCAATGTTTCGGGCTTTATAGGTTTCATGGCCAGGGCTGACTGAGGTAGTACAACTAATGTAAGTCAAAATTAAAAGAGAAAACCGAACAACTAGATAATTATAAAATTTATCAACATAAATGAACACTAACAATATTAAATGAAGCGGTATAAAGATCTCAACGCGATGAAAAAAAGCCTCCAAGTGAACGGTACGACTTAAAAGTGCGTCGACAAATTTAAGTACTTGGGATGCATTATTACCGGCACAAACCAAAAGGAGGATGAGATCAGTATTCGCATAGTAAACGCGCTACGATGTACAGCAGCCCTTCACAAAGTATTGGTTTCTAAGTTACTAAGCAGGACTACAAAGGTTCGTGTCTACAAAACAGTAATTAGGCCAATCTTAATGTGTGGGCGTGAAACATGGACACTGATACTGAAGGAAGTACATAAATTATTAGTGGCGGAACGGAAGATATTTTGAGATTCTTTTGAGAGATTCTGGGACCAATCAAAGGAGAATTTGAGAACTGGAAGGCCAGATTCAATAGAGAGATAAAAGAACTAGTGTCTGTTGGTTAGGACATGTGGAAAGAATGGGACAGGATCAAGCTGCCAAAAGAGCGTATTTGGAGCAACCTACGGGTCATCGTCCAGTGGGCCGCCTAAGATTTCACTGGAAGGATGAAGTCGCTAAAGACCTAAGGAAACTGAATGTGTCCGAATGGTGTCGGAGGCTAAGACCCACTCCGGGTCGCTGTGCCAGCGAAGTAGTATTAAATGTAGTATACAGTAGTGTTAAATGTTATAATTCTTATGACATACTGAAATGTATACTAATCAAATAGACCTATACTACAGCTCACCAGGTCCTCTCATAAGTAGTTTCCTTTGATTTAGCTTGAGTAGTAAACGGTATTCAATGTAGTCGTATAAAATTAATAGTGTCAAATGTTACAATAATGTGTTCTATGTGCGTGCTGGGAGGCAGTGTGTGAATTTAATAGAGAATTTGTTATAAATGAGACCGTTAATAAGTTCTTCTCGGTGTAATCCCACATAACACAACACAAAGAAAGATAATGATTTGCTGTACGGAAGTTCGCCGTAAACAAAAGTTCGATCAACCGCTGGCATCACATAAAAATGTGAAAGAATTTATATGGCTGAACATTATACATACATATATATACACAATACTACAATTAACTAAGGAATAAACAAGCAAAGATACAGCATGATTGCAGAGTATTTTTAAACAGCTGGAGAACGGTGGTCGTAAAACCATGAACATGCTGCGTTACAGCACTTTTACTGTCGTCTAAAAGAGCTTTATTTTATGTCTCGCTGTAGTTAATTTAAAAATAGGATCTTATTGTCTTCTTTTTAACCACAGACGTTAAAAATGTGAGGTGTTGTTAGTGTAAATTATTTTAGAATATTAATGTACGCCCTGAATAAAATAAGTCTTATTAATCTACGCATAAGATTTATTTAAGGGTAATTTTCAGGTTAGTTTTCTCTACCTAATTACGGCGGCAAATTTTATTATTTACATATGAGAGTAGATTATCGTGAAATATTAAATAATACTCCAGGATAATGTTCTAGAATATTTATATGATAGAAATTGCCAAGGAAATAAAATGGAGAACACTATACTGAAAATTGCCCTTAAACGTGTGTATTCTCCCTTCTGTGACCTCTGAACGACAAAACGCACATGTATAGTTTTATCAAATTCAATTATTACATATTCGAGATAAGCTCAAAAGGCACAAATGACATCAATAATCAGATTTTGTACCATAAAAAGTCATATTTGACATTTATTAACTTAAAAACACTTATATAAAAGGATTTTAAATAATAATGTACAGAACTGTGCCCTTATTATAGTTTAATTACAATAATTATTTCATAAATAACAGAAAAAAGACACAAACTATAATTTTGTCCTTTTGTTCTATTATAAGTCAAGTATTAAAAGCCACGTTTAAGTTAGTTATGCCCTTTATATGCAGTAATAACATTTTTTATGATTTTTTCTAGTAAGTTAAAAGAGTAAACGAAGGTTATTTTTTTAAATGGCCAATTAAAATACAATGAAAGAGTCTCTATAAAGTGTGTCTTATGTATATGTAATATGTAGTAAAATATTTAAATTTTTTCCTCGTTTTTGAAGGGTGCTGGTAAAATTCCAGGCACATGGGACTTGTCAACTTGTCGCAGGGTGACAGGCGTAGTGGTAGTATCCCTCAGATCTTTGCGATTTGAAGCTCTAAGTGGCACTACAACTGCTATGGACAGGCGTGTCGCTTAACACCAGGCGCACGATGTGTTCGTCCTGTAATTTTCTATCATAACAAACATTTTAAAATGTTTAATTAAATTTGCTGCTTTTTTCTTTTGAAAGCAGTATTCATCTCAAGTGTTTGCTAATATCATTCCGTACATCATACCCAGTACTCATCAAGTATACTATAATTCCCTCCTTGTCATAACTGACGCATTTGCATTTCTGGAACTTTCAAGATATTGGCACCTAAAGTCTTTTTTTATTTGACCGACTTCAAAAAAAGGAGGAGGTTCTCAATTCACTGTATGTTTTTTTTTGTTTGTATGTTACGCGATAACTCCACCATTTGTGAACCGATTTTCATGATTTTTTTTGTTGGAACCGGTACCTCAGAAGTGGTGGCCCCATTTAAACATCAAACATATTCGACCTCTAAGGGTGGTAAACTAGGGGATGAATGACCTTTGAGGTCGTTTTTTTAGTACTCTGTACTAAGGTTATTGTATATGTACTTTTAATAGCTATACTTTTGAAATTTATATCGCTATATAAATAACGTAAGATTGAAACAAATTTCACTAAAAACAATGTATTCATTTTGTGTAACTCTAGTTGTGGCGTATTGTGAAACAACTACGTACAAATATAGGAAAGGCCTCCTCGTATTAAATTATCACCTTACTTATGTAATTTTACAACTTTAATAGGAGCCTTATAGGCACAATCTGTACGCAAACTTCGACTGTTTGATTCAACATCCACTAATTCGTGGTCAGTTATAAAGCACTTATAAAGCAAAAGCATAACTGTGACTGAAACGCTCATTACAGAATTTGTAGAGCTTAACGTCATAAATGCAAACGTTATTGGCAATTAAGATGATAAATGTCGTTGGTCAATATGATTTTGCTTACTGGGTTGTAAAAGCTTTGTAAATGCTACTAAGGACCCTCTTAAACGACCTGTATTATGTTAGAGCAGCTTTAATTTCAGTTATTTTTAGTTCATTAGTGGTTCCGCATCAATTTAATAAGACTAAACTAAGTATAGATGTGTACTTTCTCTTATCAGGGTATTTTATGTTTAATTTAATACTTTCCTGAATAATATTACTGTACTGCTGTCAGATTCGATGAAGACCTCACGGAAACAGTTAAAATGAACAAACAGAACGATTAAATAATGTAAAACTACTAACTCGAGTTTTACAGTTGATTTTATGGACTAAAGCTCTGTTAATCGAAATCATTAGATTGTGAAGTAAACACAATAATTAAATCGGTAGAAAAAAAAATAAATTGCTGCACACTACGTCTCGATTAAGACTTTAAATCGATCGATTACGATCTACAATCGTAACGTAGATTTTATTGATCAAAACCGATGTAAATAAGCGTTAGGTACTGATCTTGCTTTTAAAATCCATTTACTGTGTAATAATGGTAATGCACTGTTTTTGACTGTTAATTTTCGTTTAGAAACTACGGTTTTTCTTTTCAATAGACACAATATTAATTTTTTCATTCATTTCATTCTATCGAGAATATCACATATAAAATATCAAAATAATTATCGTGATTATTATTATTATTATATAAATATGTCACTTCAAACCCTAGTTTGAGACCTTTTGAATTTATATAAATATTTATTTTCCACTTCCCCCATTTAGTGAAACTTATGGTGGCAAGATAAAGGTGATTATACGTTCACGGATAATTGGCGACTATTTTTACCGACAAGCACGTGCGCTGACATTTCGGTGTATCGAATGGACAAGTGCATTGACGAATGACAACCGTTCGAATGGAAAATGACAAGCGCCATTCCAGGCGTAGATACACCTTTTAATTTTATTTCACTTTCTGTCTCTTCTGTCTCTTAAGATACAGGTTCACCTAGTTTAAGAGACAGGGTCGTCAATTGCTAAATACCGTGATCCACAATTAAACAGTGTCAACTATTTTATAATTAGAATTTTTGTTATTTTTACTTTTATTTTTAATCTTTTCTTGTAATTTTTTGGTTCTGTCATATGTGGAAATAAAAATAAATTACTTTATCGTCCGCTGGTAAAAGTAAAATAAGAAAAGTGTGGTAACTCAGTACAAAGTAACAGGCTTGTATGTGTGTGGACAATCGCAAAATAATGAAAGGCGCGTTGGGACAAACAAACAGCGAATGCACCGCGAGGGTTCATGCAGATGGGAAAGAACGAAGTGGGTTCTTACACACACTCCATACACACTATACAGTATTGATTTGATTGTGACCTGTGAAATGTGAAACACACAGAGAGCGGGTGCGGGTCGGGAGCGTGGCGAGTCTAATTCTGTGTATTTATATGGACGAAAACACACCACACGCGCGCGCGCGCGCGCGCGCGGGACAGGCGCACCGCACCTGCGTTTTTCAGGCGCCAGCGTCTTCCCAAAGTACGTACAGCGTCGACACGACACGCGACTGACAACTGCTGGGGGTACTTTTGATTTAGGCGAATATTACTTATTTGTTTCGGACGGAGAACGTAAATAGACCTTCTAAATAGTGCCGAACGTGTCGGGTATACGTCGCGCTGGCAAGGCGTCGCCGCCGCGCGGACGTCGTGTCGACGCTGCCGTGTGCGTGTTGGGAAGACGCTAAGGCTTGAAAGACGCTTGAAAAGACCCTCGTCTTTTAGTTTATGATAATAATCTAACCTCCACTGAAATAATTCCGCTAGCAACTTAAAGCAGTTGGATTTCTCTGGCGTATCGTTTCCAGGACAAATGCAGATGGCGGTCCTGCTCAATACGGCAAGTATTGTTCGCCGGTTCTTGAACCTGAGTCCTTGACTCCGACCGACTGTGCCATTTAAAAATCAAAATTTAGGCCATGGCAGAGGCGATAGTTTAAAATTAATAATAATAATAACCTCATATAATAATGACCTTTTACTTTATGAACGCTCCCTTAATAATACGCTCTATTAATATTACCATCGAATATTCTACGTTTACTTAGCGAATTAGACAAAAATGTATGTTGAAAATTTTTTAAAGAACCTTTTCATTTCTAAAAAGGTAATAAAATAGCTGTATAACATATTTTATACGCGCAAGGCATTAGCCGGTGTCGGTTTACGCGCACATAAATCGCTCCAACTCGTCAATTACGCGTACTACAGCTATTTCGGGACGTTTAATTGCTGTGCGTATGCGCAGTCGACACTCTGTCGTCGGGGAATCTTTTTTTTGGTTAGGGCTCTGACGTTGTGGATAAATGAGAGATTTGGTGAAGATTCATTGGGTATTTTCAGAATGAGTAAATGGTAGACCATTATTATGCTCACTGGGAGATATATTTTAATTTATACGTATCTATCAAATTAAAGGAATCAAATATCCATTGTTCTTTCAACAATTTTGGTCTATAATAGAGTCTAAGGTATTTATAAAACGAATTTTGACTTCGATTAAGCAAAAATAGCGAGCTAAGAAAGTTTTTCGTATTTACAAAACGAACATTGCCCTGTTCAGGCTAGAAATGCGAAGTTAACGAAGTTGGTATTAAAAAAAAAATAGAATGCAAGTGATCCAACGGAAAAACTTTTTGGGAATGCGCAAAATAAGAATTGAAGTTGTGATATTTTCACATTATTTAATTTATAACTCTTGAAATTGTAAAGGTCTTTTTACCTTTTTTTCCTTTTTAACCCTGTCTGTTTATTGTAATACTTTACAATAAAAAATGTATTTTATCAAAACTACACGCTATGATGTTACTTTTTTATTGAATGTTTTTTGTTGTCTTTTGACCTGTAAGGACAAATTTAGTCTCTTTCAGCTTCACCAACACAACAAAAAAACATTAGGTTTTTCCTCTAGTTCTGTGTTTTGCTTCCTTTCTCGCCCGAAATATTCTTCACATGATCATAAACATTTTGACTTAATTCGTCCTACTTAAAAGTACAATTTTCTTCCAGTTTCCTTTTATTCATCATTTTTTCGTTACTAAAAAGGTCCTCATGTTACAAAGATAGTAAGTTAATCTGAGTCATTCCAAACTTAATACTATTACAACAGAACCCCATGTATTACGGTGAGTAGCCGTATCTCGACATATTTCACGTTATCTAAGTACGTCTTCCATTTATCTTCCGGTAAGAGTTAAATTCTTTAAATATTACCTTCTGTATTATCATCAGTAAAATATTAAATTATGTAGTATAGAAATTGTAAGATAGATCGACTACATTTTATCCACATTACCCATTGACCACTTACGAAAGTTAGTTTATTCGTAACTATTTTTGCAAAATAAGTCTGTAGTTAAATAACGACTCGTTATATTTGCAATATAATGTCTGTAATTAAAGAACTAATCGCAATTTTTACAAAATGAAGTCTGTAATTAAATAATTACTCGCAATTTTTGCAAAATGAAGTGTGAAGATAAATAACTAATCGATATTTTTGCATAATGAAGTCTGTAATAATATAAATATTCGCTATTTTTTGCAAACTAAAGTTTGTAGTTAGCTAACTCCACGCTATTTTTGCAAAATGAAGTCTGTCATTTAAGACTGTTGACTACATTTGGAAAATGAAATCTGTAATTCAATAACTAATCACTATTTTTGAAAATAAAGATTGAAGTTGAATAACTTATTCATTTTTATCCGCAGCTTTGGCGTTTTGAAAAATTTTTGCCTTTGTAATATTCTAAGAAGCAAAAAATATCATAAGAAGAATGAAGGGCAACTTTAAGCTAAACAATAATACAGGGTATATATAATAGTACAATAATTCGTGACATAAGTAAAAAAATCATATTATCACATAGTAGCATAGTTACTATTATATAAAACGCAGAGGTCTCAGGTTCGATTCCCGGGCCGAGAGAAATATTTGTATGGCCTACATATAGTGGCCATTTCGAAAAACCTATGTACCACTTGATAGAAAAATGTCTGTCAAATTTGACAATATTCGTGGTTTTCTTTTGTTTGGACCCACATTATTAACGTCAGCTAAATTCGAGAACCGCGTAACTCCGTTTTTGGACGAAATCCCTTTTTTACTCTGCAAGCGCAATATCGGGCAAAAAAGCTTAAAAGTTAACTTCTGGACCCTTTTTTAGTTATAAAATAAAGATATGTTCATCGATTGTCACATAATTATTTCAAGTAATTACTTAAATTTTTTTTATGAATTTAGCCGGTGATATGTAGGTTACTTTTTTTTTTTTTTTTTTTATGACATTAAGTAACGGGACGAACAAGTCGTGTGCCTGATGGTAAGCTACACGCCTGCCCATAACAGTTGCAGTGCCACCAAGAGCTTTAAATTACAAAGATCTTGGGGGCACTGCCACTGCGCCCGTCACCCTGAGACATAAGTTGACAAGTCTCATGTGCCTGTAATTTCACCAGCACCCTTACCCTTCACAACCGGAACACAGTAATGTGACCATTACTGCTTGGCGGCAGAAATAGGTAAGGTGGCAGTACTTCCCTGGACGAGCTCTTTCACAAGGAGCTCTACTGCTACTAAACTCTACTCTACTGCTACTTATATAATATGTATGTGATATGAGTTGTGGCGTATTATGCGGTGTTACCAGTAACCAAGGTATCATATTAAAAAACCATATATTTGACAGTTATCTTGACTTTATAACATATTTTTTTTACGTTAATGTAATTAGTACACATGTCGCTTCATATAGTACAAACAAATTAGTAGTTTCCTTGAAAAAAAAAGTGCGTAATTGTAATGTCATTGTGTTTGAAAAATATTTCTTATTGTAACTAGACAAAGTTCATGGTTTCTCAAACGTACATCCAAGCATTACCTGTACATGTAAAATTTACTCGTAATTATTATACTAGCAGATAAGCGGCATATTACAAGACTATTTACGATATGAAGTGGGATTAACAATGTTTGGCTATTGTAATAAATCTTTAAAACTGCCGCGAGTATGTGTTTGTACAGGTATTATAGAACTTACACGATAAAGCGCATTTATTTAATATTAAATGTAGAAAGAAATCAACACGCGACTTTTTAATATTTTGTAAAAGGACTTTAAAATTTAAAATCATCCCTCGAAATTCGCATTGTAAAAATAACAATCCCAAATTCAAACTCTCGAGAGATTAAAATCGAATTCAAATATCGAAAATGAAATCACGATTCGAGCAAACAATCCAAGAACCGTTGACTCATGTTCTCGAACAAATGTTATCGCTCTTCTTTTGTTTGTTTCTCCAATATCATCCATGGAACGAACGTACCTATCATAACCAGATAACTTGGCCCCTTGACCATGACTGCTTGTAGCAAGCTGTGTAACACATTAAATCGAGAGTTTTCTTTATGCAGTTAAATTTATAATGGTCATTTTATTTCCGTACTTAACGTGTTAACTCTCGCCTTGCTCGGAATCGGGAAAAAATTAATACGCCTTTCAAATAAAGACGACGGCGCTCTATGTCTTTCCTTTTACTTATTTGAAATTTTCTTATTTAATATAATTCCTTTCCAAAAATTTGCTGTAATCACCAATTGCCACGCTTGTCGACTTCTTTATGTTTGCAGTAAAGTACGCGAGAGGCGTTGCAGCCCCTATATTAGATTTAACCCTTAGTCGCTTCTTATGACGATTACGGGAAAGTTATGGAGTGTCACAACATTGATTGGGTACTGACACGTATCTTGTACCTTACCGGAATATGAAATTAAACTGCGGCCATTTTGCGGAACTTTGAAGAACTAATGTCGAGTTTATTGAACATCACGAATTTTTACTACCATGATATTCAATTATTTTTGTGAAATTACTCCGCTAGTTTGTTATAATTATTAATACAAAGGTCGAACACAGAAAAATTCCTTCGATCCAAACTAGCGACCTCGCCATACCGTGGCTGACGCTCTCCCAAATGATCTATGGAACGAACTAGCAGATCTTACGAATCTCTCTATGTACTTGTTGCAAACCTTTGTTTTTGGTTTTAACAGGTTTTTTGCCGTAGTGCAATTTTTTTTGTAATAAGCTACACGCTTGTTCATAACAGTTGCAGTGTCACCCAGAGCTTTAAACCGTAAAGATCTGAGGGGCACGGCCACTGCGCCCGCCACTCTGGGACATATGTTGACAAGTTTCATGTGCCTGTAATTTCACCAGCTCCCCTATCCTTCAAATCCGGTACGCAGTAATGCTCATGTTGCTGTTGACATTTCTCGGCATTACTATTAAAATAGGTAAAGTGACAGTACTTCCCTGGAGGAACTCTATCAAGGAGCTCTACTGCTACTAAATATCTAAAATTGGTGTCAAAAATAGCGCCATCACTTCATAATTTCCAAAGCAACTTATTTCTGCAGCAACTTATATCTGGACGATTTGCGAACAAAGTAAGATCCAGACAATTGGCATTGGCAATCAAGAATTCTATTCTTAAGTTCTGCGATATGGTTGTTTGTAGTATGTAATCTTTTCGTGATTTCGATAATTAACGATTACATTTTAATAATTACTAATAATTTTAACTCAAGAGGACTGATAATCGTGGTACAAGGTTTTTAGTACCTGTTGGTACACCAGGCGTCGCGACGAGTACTAAATAGCTATTTTATAACTAATTTGTTTAACATTGACTAGCTGCAATTTATCAAAACCACTCTAATTTCTAGTGATAACAAACAAATCAACTAGATGGCGCTTAATATATATTTTTTATGTATAGTGCCGGCTATTTCTTTATTTTCTTCAGGATTAGCGCCATCTACCTATATATATTTTTTATATAATTGCGTTAATGTGCAAATTAGTTTGTAACACACAATGCCATCTGTTAACACACATATTTCTTGAAATTCAGAGAATAATTTTAGCTCATGGTCAATATTTGAATAATATTACAAGTGAAAAACAAAAACTACTACTTATATGTCATATTAAAGAGGAGTTAATTAAGATCTAAGGCCTTTTTTTTATAATAGCTAGTATTAGGACGAACAAGTCGTGCGCCTGATGGTAAGCTACACGCCTGTCCGTAACAGTTGCAGCGCCACTCAGAGCTTTAAATCGCTAAGACCTGAGGGGCGCTGCCACTGCGCCCATCACCCTAAGACATAAGTTGACAAGTCCCATGTGCCTGTAAATTTCACCAGCACCTTTACCCTTCAAAACCGGAACACAGTAATGCTGAGGCGTATTACCAGGCGCCTCGGTCAGCGCCATCCAGATATGAGGACATTATGACCTCTTTCAAAATTATGATCTGTATTATAAAGATTATCAGTTTTCTTGACTTATTTGGTCCATGTCAAGACCAATCCAATAACGGGTAGATCGCCACCGCGAGTTTAAGCGATCGTTTGTCGTCAAGACCTTTAAAGTGACTTGTTATCGATGCAATTGGCGTAAATATAAAAGTCGGTAGTAAATCGCGTGTGTTGTGTGTGGAATGAAATTGATTTTATGAAATTTTTTGCACCTTACATTGAATTACACATTTCACTTTGAACATAATACAGTTGCGTACAATAATTTACTGGTATTAATCATTATTCAACTGCCTCCGTGGCCGAACCGTTACCAAGCCGGACTGCCACGCAGAGGTCCCAGGTTCGATTCCCGGGCCGGGAGGAATATTTGTATGGCCTCCATTTATTTCTTTCGTGAGTTTGGGTGTAATTTGTGGTTGTCTATGTGTGTGTCCATGGCACCCGCGACACAGGGTCTCTCTAGTGCGGGGCTATGTTGAGTGTGTGCGTTATTATTATTATTATTTAATAATCATAATTTTGTAGCTATAGAGCTCCGTGTGAAAGAATTCGTCCAGGGTAGTACTGCCCCACCTTACCTATTTCTGCCGCCAAGCAGTAATGTCAGAATTACTGTTTTACGGTTTTGAAGGGTGCTGATGAAATTACAGGCACAAGGGACTTGTCAACTTATGTCTCAGGGTGACGGGCGCAGTGGTAGTGCCTGCCCCTCAGATCTTTGCAACTTAAAGCTCTGAGTGGCACTGTAACTGTTAAGGACAGGCGTGTAGCTTACCATCAGGCGCACGACTTGTTCGTCCCGTCACTCGATGTTATAAAAAGAAAATCAAAGTTGAAGTGTTTAATCCAAACTAAAGTTGTAAATGCAAAAGTAACTTTGTCTATTACGTCACACCTAAACCGCCGAATCAAATTTAATGAATTTTAGTATACGCTATACCAACTAAGCCACGGAACAAACTAGCGGGCTTTACGAAATTTTATATGTTCTTGTTGAAGATATCTGTTATTGGTTTTTAACGATTTATGCCGTAGCGCCATTTGTGAGCAATCTATTTCTTCACTCAGCCAGGTACCTTTTAGGCAGCTAACTAGAAATGTGGCTATAATAATTCAAATTTTTAAAGTTATCGAATGTCACGATGTTTGACCATCATGATATTCAATTCCCTTTATATATATTCAATTCGTTTTACCCTTTGTTGTATTCTGCACTTTTCGTAATGGGAATGGTAGGATATAATAAGCTAAAGGTAAGGCGTAATTTAACATTGGGAAAACAAGTCTTCCTCATGTTATGGGGAGAATTCATAACCCAAAATTGCTCGAGTCACTGAAAGTAGTGGTTCCAAAAGTCGGTTTCATGAGATGCACGAGGCACATTTTACGAGTCCCAGTACCTCGTACAAATAATCTTAAAGTTTGCTCCTTTTACAAGTGCAATAAGAGTAATTAAATGAAATCTTCTTTCTATTCTATTGTCACAGAATAAGCTAATGCATAAAGAGGCGGCCTTATTGGTTAGTAGCAATTTCTTCCAGGCAAGTTTAGGATAGAAATTGATTATTTTATTACTTAATTCCTTTGGAATTGTTTCATTAAGAATTGTGTTTTATCGAAATAAGAATAAAAAAACGCAGACGGGCGGCATTACGAAAAGCATCTTTGACGATAAAGGACGTTGACGTTTCTTTGGATTTATAGTGAAAAGATACTATTATAATTTGTCACCGAAATCTCATTTCTATGTGGACTGTGAAGATTTTATAACAGTTTGTACGATATTTCAGTTGTTTAGTACCTTAGAAAAGCGTACCTATTTGGACGTATTGTGTACAAGAAGACCAATACGTGGCCGAGCGTTCAACGTTTACCGAGCCGTGATCTCCACTCAAGAACTCGTTTTCTCCATCGGTTATGGGTTCTTCGATTGATACCGCCAGCCCATTGCCACATCATGTTTGTAATGATTGTTCTTAAGTTTTTTCATAAGTAAATCATTGGGTTAGAGTGTATTTTTTTAAATGTAAAATACACAAAGTGAGCCACAATTTCACCTGTTGGTGTACTTTAGTTCTCACTAGTCGGTTGTTTTGATCACAACCCGCTCTGGGCCGTTCCCAACTTGGAAGAGATTTGTTTCCAGCTGTGCGACGTTGTAATATCGTAGAATCAACAAATAATGAAATGCAAATATTTCCTGTCCATAAATATGCAGTCGTATACATAGATCAAAGGCTGTAGGTAAAAACGTATGTAGTTAATTTCAAACGTAGAATATTTTCCGTTAAGATACACATTCAATAAACTATTCATAAAGAAACGATCTAAAATTGATAATAAAACGAATGACTATTTAGAAAAAAAATTAAATAATTAACGATAACAAAGTATGGAGAACAACTACGCGGTTATATTAAAAGTTATTTTTCAAAAGACTCTTTGTGAATTGATTAATAATATTTGACCTCATTTAACTTTAAAATACGTCTCTTTAAATGCGTATTAGTTTTGCTATAAATTATGTTTTAGATATTTAAATATTCTATCTCTGGTTATTAATTATTTGCCTTTCAACTTTTGAAGTTTATGAAATCGTAAAATTATGTGGGGACAGATTTATGTATATATAAAAAAACGACTGACTTTCTTATTGAATACTCGTAAACGTACATATTACGCCCATATCCGTCCTGGTGTAAACAGAGAATGCGGACCTCCATTAGCTAAGTTCGTTCTATTTAACATTTCACATTAATTTTTTAACTAGCCTTAGTTAAAAAAAATAAATTAAATATATAATAAAAATTAGGGTTGTATAGTCGCCGGATTTAAATAGGGTCTGCAAAACAAATTTTCATCGTAAAACTTGGTTCGCTAATGTAATACTAGAGCTTGATAAAGTGGATTGGACCGCATATTTTATGTGATATCGTCAGCAGGCTTGATATTGAATGATGTTGACAAATTCCCCCAAAAAAGACGTTTAGCACGGACACGATGTTGTTGCGTTGACAAGTAGGAACCAACCCTTAGTTGCCTTCTAATAACCCCTGTTAATAATCCGTTAATGATAGACTATTCTTACAAATGAGTCCATGCTTGTGAAAGGTCAAATCGACGAAAGGCGAAGTGAAGTACAGAGATTAATCGACTCCATTTATCTATGTCTATGGTTTTTTAAAATCCATGTTTTGTTGTTGATGGAGAAAACTTTTGAACCGTTTATGGTAGGTTACGGTTTCGATTTTGTGTCGGATGGACCACACTAAATTCTTTGTTGAAAATTGTATTTGTTTTATCATTTACATAACGTTGAAACTTAAAAATGACAGTTTGTTTTGCTTAACCCTTAGCTTAGTGTAGGCTATTATTATGGCAGCTATACTAGATCCGATTGCTTGACGTATGAGAATGTCCCACAGTGGATATCTAGAATTCTGTGGATGTCCGTATTTGCATTCAAGTACAAAGCAAGGAGAAAGGTTTGAACGGTTATTTAATTGACATAATGTCGTGTAAAGTACACGTCTTTGTACAACGCAACGCGTTACGTCACACAAATGCATTTTCTGTTTGTCGTGCGCCTTGTACATAACATTATGCATGTTTAAGTCATGTTACCATTTAGCATCAAAATATCGTCTATCATCATATTGAGGTAAAGTAACCAGTAGCCAACGTGCTAGCCAGCTTTTTTATCATTCAAATGAGCCATAACTCTACTGAGGTCAAAGACCGCAGTGTGTTGTAACGATCACTATCGAGTTCAATAAATTGTCAATTTTATTGTCCCCTTACCGTTAATATTTATTTATAAACAGTATAATTAAGAAAATCAAATTAAAAGCTTTAATTACGGAATGCAATAAAAACGGAAGTTTAATTTCAAATTTATTAAAAAAAACACGATTTTAGCACAAACATCACACAAACAGTATTTCAGAATTTCATTTTCGTCAGTAATTATAGAAACTCAATTTACCTTCATGCGTTATCTCATAAACTCAAAAGATATTAGCTTTTTACAACATAACGAGATTTTGTTATAAAAACTGAGAATAAACCGATACACACAACACCTGCTTCATCAAACGCGAACGATCGTCATTATGTTAATGCTTCTAAAATTCGAAAAACTACCAACAAACAAATACAAACCCTCCAGCCTTGTAATTTAAACCAGTTTCAATCGTGTCCAACAAATAAATTTCAAGAAAGAAGCCTACCCGTGTCCAAACGAACGAGATATCGTGCTGGCGCCAATTAGGCAAAATGAACGCTTATTCCCTGAACCATAAATCGATATCATGCTACGACCAACAACAGTTACGCCCTTTAAAGGATTCGTCTCGATAACCTGCAGAATTATTTAAACAAGATAGAACCTTGTTATGAAAGCTGAAAGTGTCGAAATTACGTAACCGTGGAAGCGTCAGTTACGCCCTGTCGGAACGCCCTAAGCGCTAACAAGATAGACAGGGACGAATGATTGGTAATACAGCGTGAAAGAGCAAGCGGGAAGATAAACAGAGCTCTCGAAAAACACTTGTGAGATAACAAAGACTGGCTTCCACGAAGACGTCCAATAATTTGTCTTTTTAATTTTACGGCGGACTGCTATAGCTTTTAAATATAGTTTTTTTTTCTTCTCTATGAGTCGAGGTCGGGTCCATTAGGTCGAGAGGCTGCATTCGGGAACTCATTACGTTCCTCCATTGCAGTGAAAACTCTTTTATTACTTATTGTTTCTGTGGCCTTGCACTGGAACCAACTACATACGTACTGTAATTTAAAAACCTGTAAAACTGTTTTCCTTTTTTGCTGCACTCCAGTAACCCTGAGTTTACTGACTACTTGTGAACTCTATAATAAAATGCAAGCCAATTTTTAAGGACAAATATTTTCAACTTTTAAAAACTGAAAAGCTTCAACAGACGTGTCGTAATATAATAATATGAAATAAAACCCGAACTAAGCACAATAAAATGAAATGGTCTTAAAAGAAATCGAAACCAGTTCTGCCTTTGCGATCGTTTTAGTTGTAAAAAGTTCATTCCATATAATATTACCCATTACAACCCCGAGAATCACTGGTGAGCCAATCGTCGGAAAGAATTCGAAAATGGAATCCGAGTTCGATTTTTAATTGTTTCAACTGGATTCTGTTGTATTATGGCCAGTGTTTTGTTACGGATTAAACGTATTTTACTGCTTTGAATTTGAATAAAGAATTCTTTTGGTGTTTTGTTGAACGTTCTTTACTATTCTTATTTTCGAGTTCCATTGAAAGTTATTGTATTTAAGTGCTAATGTTAATTACATTACTTACATTCTTAGCTAATAATTTATGTTCCGATTTATGTAAGTAACTAGGTTAATTAATATTGTTTCAATAAAGAGTATTCAAACAATAGTAAAAAATTAAAAATGGAATTGTAACTACGGCCTATTCCTCCGTCTATCTGTCACATCCCATAAGCGTTTTTGTTAAAAAAGACATGTGACAATTTATTTTACTAATACAAAACACTTCATATCTTCCGTCAAAAATGCAATAAAATAACCCCCTTAAAAGGGTCATCACACATTTCCCACAGCGATTTATTCAATTGTCATGAGTTGGCAACCCCGCCGGAACTGGTAATGAGCGATTAGTGTTGCCAGTTACGGATAATGCCTCTCTAACAGTGTGGGGTAGTTTTTTGAGGGTAATGAGTTGCGTATTAGTTTTGATGGGCGGAAAATTATTGTGAGAACGGCTTATTAATAGAGAATAAAGGTATTTATAGTATATATAATTTTGTTAGTAATTTTTGGTTAACATTGGGCGATGTACGGCTGAGAGTTGCTAAACGCGGGAAAACTAATAAAATACCGTACCGCACTAACAACGAGAAATACACGGATAGTATTGATTGCCCTCTGTGTCATAACTATAGCATTTCGATGCCTCACTTTCTCAAACTCGTATATTATAAAGAGTGATTATTCAGGAGGTAGCAAAACTTTCTATTTATGTTCAATTTCTTATCAAAGGTGTTAATTTGGATGCATTACTTTAAGAATAGGTAAAAGCCAGTGGGTAAATATGAAGGAAATGTAATATGAAATCAGCCTGCAAAATTAGTATATACAAAACATTTTTTGCATTTCAATAGCTTTGTGCTTTGTATTTTAGTACCTTCCAAGAAACCTACGGCACCTAAAGTTTTTTCTTGCTGATAAAAAATGTAAATTACTCTGATTTTAATTATTAATACAAAGATCGAAAACTCAAAAAAATTCCTTCGATCCGGCCGGATTCGAACCGACGTCTTCTAACATATTATACTCTGATTTTGCTTAAAAATAAACCTTTGTGTTGTGTAAATATACGCGACCTATGTATGTATGTGTAACAATGGCGAAAACCTAAAAACTCGTAAGGGCGCATTTATTCGACACGAATTTCCCGACTCCGCGCGGGGGGACCCGCCGCATAGCGACCGCATGTGTTTAACTGTCATGGCAAAATACGCTCTATTTGTTTTGCTTTTACGTTTTCACTTAAATGAGCGTCTCGGGCACGCGGGCGAGGCTGGCTTGAATTCGGTCTACGCGGCGGCCCGCGCGGCGTTCGCGCGATTATATTATTCTGAGGAATTTAAATGTTGTTGCCTAGTAAATCGAATTCAGATTCGCCTTTAATGTACATGAGGGCGTGGTAACTGGGCGACGGCGGAAACTTTCGCGTCGTCTAACTGCGCGCTAAAACTGAAACTAAATAAGATATGGAAAAACCGCTTATAGGTGGTTGTAGATCACATTTCGCTTATCCCAGATACGTTAATAACCAGGGATCGGGAATAGGTAGGGTTTTTTTACCTAAACTTCGAGGAACGTAGACAGAAAATGGAGACTGCCTTACGACAATATGTTTTAGTTCCTGGACCTGTTCGGGATTCGGGAAATCACTTAAGTACAATAAAAATTAACGTAATTGATGTAATAACTGTTAATAACTCAATGTCGCGAAAAATATCGATTAGCTTGTTTATGATATCCTTATCATAAACAATGTAATCCATCAATGTACTAAGGTTTTTTTTCTTTGAAAAATGTCATTTACGGCGATTTTGCTCAACAATAAAACTGAAACTAAATAAGATACAAAGAAAATGCTTATAAAGGTTTGTGGATCTGGTTTCGCTGATCCCAGATAATTATGTTACTAACTCAGTTTCGCTAAAAATAGCGATTACGTTCTTTATGATAAGATGACAGAATAGTGATTGTACGAACATCTGAAACCCACAAATCTGAAACGTCTTACAAACGACGAAACTTTTTATACCTGACTAAAACTGTTGTTTTATTGTTGAATTTTACAGTGTAGAGAAATTTGTTTCGAAGAAATTGTAATTTTATTTTTATTTAACATCGTTGTTTTTCGACAATATTTTGTGGTCTTTTTTTTTACCAAAAGTTAGTGGATTCCACATTCTTTATACTTAATTTTCAACAATGTTAAGATTATTTTTTTGCACGAGTGTTCGTGATCACCTGCAACTAGTATCTTTCTCCTACATTGTCATCGTTATGGAGTTACCATACTTCTCGATGCGAAGTTTTTTTATGATACCCAGTGACGTGCGCTTGGTGGTAAGCGACACGCCTTAACAGTTGCAGTGCCACTCAGAGCATTAAATCACAAGGATCGGGGGGTCACTGTCAATGCGTTCGTCACTTTGTGACGTAGGTTATTATAATTGAAATTTGGACTTCCTTACGGACCTGTATAATTGTATTTTTTATGAAAGTTTCAAATGTATGTATTTAAGTGGGATAGTCAAAAAAAGGGATAAGTAGGTGAAAAAATATTTATTTTTGCTGCTTCCTATACCGTTGCGTGTCGTCCATAAAACAAAAGCTCCGCGCGCTCGTCTTCTCTTCTATAATTTCGAATCATCCCTCTCTCTTGCACACTCCTTCCATCTCACTCCCACATTTAGATACGTTCACCCATCGTCTAAATTATAATAGCGCGTGCATTCAGATCTAGCAATCCCACATTTATCACCCCAACCAAACTATCGCTTGTTTACTTGTATTGAAATATTATTTCTATTCTAAACTAAAAACCTTACTGTATTGTAAAGGACACACATATTTAACGCAAACGTATTTAACGTCCTATATTCATATTCTTTTTACTTTTTAACACAAATCAGAGCCTATTGTATCACCTGACCACCGTGACATCTCGAAAATTACGACTTTTCAATGATAAGTCGAAAGTGCGAATGGGACCAAAGTATAACAATATTTATTTCAAATAATTGGATAGATCAAGACAACCTATACGGGTCATTACAATGAATTTTACCATGGTCTCTTCATATTATCACAGAGATGTACTGCAAGCAGTCCCGCTTCAAGACATGGGTGTCACGTAAGAAGAGCTTAAGTCATTGTTCACCAAGGCTAGCCCTTTGCAGTTTGAGGATTTAAAAAAGTTCTTCACTGCTATATCAATTGGTAATTAGTAGTCAAGCTGCACATAATTCGAAAACACTCAGTAGTGTAAGTGGGAATCGAACTAAGACTTCTTGCGTAGTAGGGAAACATTAGCCCAACCAGACTATCGCTTGTTTACTTGTATTGAAAAAATATTTCTATTCTAAACTAAAAACCTTACTGTATTGTAAAGGATACACATATTTAACGCAAACGTGTTTAATCCTATATTCATAAATTATTTACTTTTTAACACAAATCAGGGCCTATTGTATCACCTGACCATCGTGAAATCTCGAAAATTACGACTTTACAATGATAAGTCGAAAGTGCGAATAGGACAAAAGTATAATAATACTTGTGTAAGAAAAGGAGAGTGCTTTATGCCACTATGATGTATTGGTGATCATAGCAACACTAACATTACAGAGTGTAATGACATGGAACGAGTAATACAACAAGGAAGAATACACTAGAAAGTTATCTGTTTATGCATACATAACTAGATAGAAAAAATAATTGGAAAAATGTAACTGAGTAAATAAAATCACACAAAGACTGGGTTATTTTTAAAAGTTCGTGAAATGTTATTTCTATAGTCTACGATTTTCAAAATGTTGTTCCTTTCTTCTTACAAATTTGCTGCAACTTTGTTTTTATAAACAGATTCCCGTGTCAAGAGGCGGAATTTCTATTATAAAACAAAAAATAAATCTACAAAATAGGTTCGAAAATTTTTTTCGGTAAATCGTAACATGTACCAATACGGCGGTCGAAGACGAGAGGTAAGGTATGTTTGTAATCATGTACGCTCGAGGCATGACTCCTATAAATCATCTAATTACATTTGTTTTGCCTCTACCTTACTTTTAACACAAATACCAAATTCCTATCAACCTACGTCTACTATATACCAAAAGATATACCGTGTCCACAACACCCATCACAAGATTCGCGCGAGAGACCACCCACGTTCTTTTCACTACGATGGTTTACTACTGCCTTAGTTATAGCTACTTTATGGGTTTACAAGTTATACTTTGCGCTTCATTAGCTTTATAGGGAGGAGAATACTGGTTACTAAATAACGTTATGATATTGTGCCGTAATAGTTTTAATACTAAAGACAGAGATATTGGGTGCCTCTTTATTTATAAGACGACAACTGGTTCTGTTTGTGTTAACTCATTCACGTCTCATAGCCGAGAATAAGTCCTCTAAAAAGGGTGTAGATTATAAGATAATAATAATATAAATAATAAACTAAATTTACTTGGTGTAATAAGGCCACGTTTCTGCCCTTCTTGTCATAACTAATGCATTTCGATACCTTTCGAGATATTTGGCACCTGTAGTTGTTTTTGCTAATAAAAATGTCAATTACGCTTAATTTGTTTAACAATAAATCTGAGACTAAATAAGATGTAAGAAAACGGTTAAAGGGGTTTGCAGACCTCCTTTCGACGATCCCAGATATGTTAATAGCACGATTTCGCTAAAAATGTCGATTACGTTTATTATGATAAAGAGGCAGATCTGCAAAACGACAAGTTTACAAGAGAGGGGTTGAAAGATTCTACGAACTAAATTAGTGTAACTTTGTATGCTTAAATAGGAGAGTTATTAAATTTCACCTAGTATAAATAATTTGCATTATTTTTATGACTTTCATGTAATAACAGCACTTTTGACATATGATCACGTTGTGAGGTTTCAACGACGTGAGTGAATTAATCAATTAATTAATATTATGTTGTATTATTTTGTAGCACATAAAACATTATAACGACGACGCGATGAAACGGTATATTAAACTATGTTTATGTACAATAGGCGGCCTTATTGCTAATAAACATTTTCTTCCGGGTAACTTTGCTGTAGAGAAATGTTCATATTTTATAAGAATGCTTACCTAAGGATGTCTAATAATAATAAAAAATAGATTTGGTAAAATTACAGGCACATGTGACTTGTTAACTTATGTCTCAGTCCCTCAGATCTTTGCGATTCTAAGCTCCGAGAGGAACGGCAACAGACATGTCGTTTACCACCAGGCGCACGACTTGTTTGTCCCATCACTTAATATATTAAAAATAATTAAAAGACGACAATAAATAATTTTAATAAAAATACGTTAAATATTAGTACTAATGATGTATACAGTGCCTAGAATCGAACTCGACGCTTTTGTGTCAAAGGCCATTTGCCTTTGACAGAAGAGTGTCGAGTTCGACAATTGATGTTCCAACTGAGCATTTAATGTCGCTCATCGTAAAATAGATCGAAGAACAGACCGAAAAATGAATTCGAGGGGTGGTCTCTAACAAGGCTTGTTCTAACAGCGAGGTTAAAGCTGCGTGATGCACACAACGCCCGGGGCTGCGCCTGCGCAAGTAGCGTTCGCAAAACAGATTAACGTCACATTAATATGTAAATGGTTAATTTACGGTAATTTTCTAATGTATGAAAATGGATAAGATGACCTTTGAATTATAATTTATTTTTAATGGTGATTTAGTTATTACATAATAGTTAACATTGACGCGTTTCCCTATTCGTAACTATATTATCTGAAATTTTAACTACACTTATGTCCATTAAACATGAGTACGTCTTAAACCAATGCTTGCAATACAAAGACACTCATAAACATTGTATTAAAAATGTCTTAACCACAATTTAAGCATTGGTTTAAAATGTACTTTAATGTTGTGCAAATTGAAATTTCCATTTCTACGAATATTTTCACAAAAAAAAAATATGAATATCAGTGTAGTAAAATATTTTAAATAAATAAATATACAACCTTGTTTTGCTGACGCATTCCCAAAAATCCAGAAAGAATTGGATATTTGCTCAAGCGGCGGCGGCGCGTGTGGCCGGTAACACCGGTAGCGTCGGCAAATAAGGGACTGAAGAATTCCACTGTTTGTCTATCGCTACCTGTGCCCGGGCGCACTAATAGGACCATATTATCAGTCGTTTTGTTCGAGACTAAGTGTACTTCTATTAACTTATTAGTATTACTTCAGTTAACACGGCGTTATCTATCTACTATTTTATCTTGCTAATAATACAATACACTGAGTATGATGAGCACTGTATTTTTTTAATGATTTATTTTACCGTTATAATTTTTTGAACTTTAAATGTTCGTATCGAGTTCTTAGGCTTTCGCGATTGTTACACACAGGAAATAAAACTATTTACCCGACTGCGTTTTTCGGGTCTAAAACGCGTAAATTTGTGGTTTTTTTTGGCAGACCAATCAACGTTTTCAAGTAATGTAAAGGGTTGGGTGTAAAGGGTTTTAAAAAAATCAAAACTGATTTACGTGACACGCAATGCAATAAAAAAAACTTGTCAAATATCTTGTCCATGACATACTGAGAACTATGGAGTACAAAGTCCTCGCTTATAAACTGCCATAGCTATGCCATAGCCCATAATACTGCAGAACAAAGTAAAAGAAAACATACTGACATGCAACTGAGCAAATACGACATTAAAAATACCATAAAAAATGTAAAATATTCAACACCAAAACAACTCTACGTGCTGTGCAACAAAACTACAATTTATAATTACAAATAATTTTTTCAAACACAACCTGTGCCTCAAATATCGCAAAATCACTGTATCGACAACAATGTAGAACCTATATTAATAATAATCTCAGTACAGAGTACTAAAGAAACCGACCTCAAAAGTACGTGGAATTACGTATAATTACCAAGTTTTATTGAAATCGGTTACCGGAAAATGCGCAAACCCGGATTCATCCCCTAGTTCGCCACATACGGGAATTGACACAGGAGATAATAAAAATCTGTTCTCGCTACGCAAAATATATTGAGAGAGAAAAACGCCCTGAATAGCAAAATCAACCATTAAAATAATTGCTCATTATACTAAAATTTAGGCGCTATTTATAAAAATGAATCTTCATGCGTGAACAGCCACCTTAGAGGTGGATGATTTTCTTCAAATGGGACCACTATGGAGGTCATGAATGGTTGCAGAATTATCATTCAAAATGGCCACACTGTTTAATAAAAGTGTTAGAGGAGCGTCATTTTTAACCGACTAAAAAAAGGAGGTTCACAATTCGATTGAATTTTTAATTATATGTTACGCGGCATTTGTAAACCGATTTTGATAACCTTTTTTTGTTGGAAAGAATTGGTTGATGGAACGGTTGGTGGAAAGAACCCTATTGGTCCCATTTAAATTTGAAGAATATATTCCACCTCTAAGAATAGCAAGTTAGGGGATAAATCAGGGCTATTGGATTTCAACCCTTTTTCCGTTAACAGTTTTCAATAAAACTGGGCAAATGATCACAAACTTGTGAAGTTTTGTTTTTATTATTAAAAAGGTGGAATGGATGATGTAAAAGGAATATTTTAGTAATAAACAGCATTTGTAAACCAGCGAGTCTATACGTGATCCGTAACGACAGAAACACAAAATTATAAAATGATTGAAAACATATTTATTTAAAAAGTAATCAAATACACGTGAAATCGTCAAACATAATATGTTACGGCATTAATCGCGCTTATTTTGGTATATTGAACTCTAAAATTACGGTATGTTGGATCGTTTGTGCATAATAAATACATCCAGATTTAACCACGTCCAATAAGAATTCAAAATATCGTTTATTTCATGGGTCAGCAAATTACATTTAAAATCGTCAATTTGACTAAATAAATACTCACAACTTGTAAGAAACTAGGGGTTGCTCTTTGTAATAAATAGATATTTGTTTGCAATTCGTATATATATTTATATTTCTTTTGATGAAGGAAATAAGTACGCTTAATATGTAAGAAAATAAAAAGAAAATTAAAAAAATATTCTATCTTAAACTCGTATTATCGTGGCATCGTATCTAGAAGGCTTACATTACTTAGATCTAGGCGAAAATAACCGTAAGCACTCACCGGAGACTTCAAGGACGTGCACAGAAAGGTTCTAGGCGTTAACGCCATATAACCTTTTTACTTAAATTCGTTTTTTATTTTGTATGTAATGTTTTTACAGTTGTTTTGTTTGGTCACAATTTTTACACCATGTACGGTTTTTTCCTTCATTTCAATATAGTCTCTATTTAAAATTAATATTTTATTTGTACATATTTATCACGATCCAACAGTATAAACACGTGTCTCAAGACACTTGGTGTTAAATTTTGCTTATGGCTTCCTGGAACCCAAACCTTCCACCGCCATTTTCTTTTACAATATTTACTTAGCTTTTTTAATAATACCAAGTGACAGGACGAACAAGTCGTGGGCCTGGTCGTAAGCGACACGCCTGTCCCTAACAGTTGCATTGTCAGTCAGACCTTTAAATCACAAAGATCTGAGACGCACTGCCACTGCGCCCGACACCCTGAGACATAAGTTGACAAGTCTCATGTGCCTGTAATTTCACCAGCACCCTTACCCTTCGAAACCGGAACGCAGTAATGTTCACATTACTGCTTGGCGGCAGAAATAAGTGGCAGTACTTCCCTGGACGAACTCATTCACAAGGAGCTCTTCTGCTACTAAACTAGTTTTCTATGAAGCCTGCTTGGGATGTACTTCTAGCCATTTTTCAAGGATTTCTCTCTTTCAAATATCAATCTTAACTCGAATTAGAATCCACTGGTTGATTCACACATACAGGATGTAAGTATGACTCGACAACTCGGCTACATATTTACTTGTACGTTTTTTAAGCCATCAGTCACTCTCAGAGATGATTGGGCAGCCAACAATCAACCACAAGTCTTATATTTTGGATGTGGCATTCGTTGGTCTTTAGAATTAAAAAAATAATAATTCGGAGTGTCGCTTGAATTTGGAATTTTGTCAAGTAAAAAGTAAAAAGCGCATATTTTTTTTTATTAAAAAGGTTTATCCGTATTAAGCCCTTTATTGAATAAAAATATTATCTCCTAAAGACGTTTAGTTTATGCTCTATAAAATTGATGTTACATTACCACGAAAACCAGAAATCTCATCTGGACCTTCCATCCTTTTTCCGCACTCCTTGACACAATGTTATCCGATTGCCAGTCATGCGTCCTAACGAACGTCATGTTTTTTATATAGCTCTGTATACAGGGTGCTATAGTTCAATTTGTTTATCTGTATTGCGTTTTTATACAGAAAAATTAAAAGCTTCGACGAAACTGCTACGGCGGCTCACAGTACAATATCATCACGTGGAACCTGGTTCCATAGCACAAAATTAATAATTATAACTTTTTTATAAAAAAAAACCAATCTCAAAAGTTTTATTGAAATTGGTTACCGCAAAGTTCGCGAAACACCGGATTCATCCCCTTGCCATCCTTTGAGGTGGAATATTTTCTTCAAAAAATGGGACCAATACTGAGGTACCCTCTTTCCAACAAAAAAAGAATCATCAAAATCGACTCACAAATGCCGAGTAAAAACATACACACAAAAAAAACACAGTCGAATAAAAAACCTCCTTCCTCCTTTTTTTGAAGTCAGAAACATCGTTTTCAATAACGTGAAGTAGACGCGGAGAAATTAATTTTTTCACAAAATTTAAACAGCCTTTTAGAAATAGAAACTATTCTCTTATTGTAGAATAAACTCATAGTCCCCTGACGTATTTATTACGGAATATGGGAGAAAAATTCATTGAAATATCCCTAATAAAACTTATTTTTTCGTAGATGAAAGGGGGACCTTCTGTTTTCATTATCAATTAGGATAACAAGATAGGTTCGTATTTTTAACCACTTGAAAAAAGGAGAAGGTTCTCAATTCGGTTGTATTGTTTTTTGGGCGTATGTAACACGATTACTACGACATTTGAGAACCGACTTCGATGATTCCTTTTTGTTAGTAAGCGTGTAGTTTTTTTTATGTTCCACACAGATAATAAAAAAAATCTTTTTTTTGTTTGTTATATATACGCACTAGTAAAAGCCTCCGCCATCCTGATCCACTTTAGAGTTCGGAATTTGGTGACGCTACATAGAGTATAGTCAACTTTAGCTAACATGCAGATCTATTCCTTTATAATTATTAAAGCTCATGACAATAAGGATCATATTCGATAATCAAACCTCAAATCGTTGCGTTCAAAAGCCGCGCCTCCTGTCGCGTGATTATTATAGAAACCAAATAAAAATTAACAATTAAAACTTCAGCACGTTGCGTTGGCGTGGAAGCCATTTAAAACCCTAAATACAAAGTAAGAAAGTAAATACAAAGCATATAGCGTAAAAAAAGTTTTGAATTTTTCCTCTCTGTCTTGAATGTTCAATTTTTATAAAAAAAAACTTTCAGAATCAACCTGTAGCTATAACCACAATGTTTTCTTTTCTTTATTTACCCTTAGTCCAATTTCGATGGAACTTTACTGGATTCTCTTTTACATTAAATGTTTTCTTTATATTCCCATATTGTATTAAAGTTCTATTTATAATTGCTTCAGTAAAAACGCGATATTTTTTGTTTTTCATTGCGTATTTTCCTTATTTAGGAAATCACACAGAAATCGGGAACTAAGTTACGTTTGTCTATTTTCGGGAAACATTTATTATACGAACTGGTTTAATAAAGGTGTACAGGTTGTTTCAGAGCTCTTACCCAGATAAAGCGTACATGAAGATTCAATTATAATATCGTACCTTTAGTATAATAAAGTCACATCTGCAAAATTACAACTATTCGGGTTTAAAGATTGTATTCGTACAATGTAAATATATAAAAAAATCCACTAATTTAGCGAATTAAATTAGTGGATATCTTTTTTTATGCTTAAATAGGAGAATTATAATTTTATATACTCTTCCATAATATAAATAATTTGTTTAATGTAGTCCGTATTATTTTTTATGACTTTCATGGGACAAAAGCCAAAAAAAAAACAAAAAAAAAAGAAGATATTATTATGACCACATATGGCTTTACGCAATGTCCTACTATTTTATTGGTCGCAAATTAAAATTAGACATAATTTTAACCCGCCACAATGCGAATTTTAAATTCATTTGCGTTGAGAATACCAACTCAACATCTGCCGACCTTCATGAAGGAGGACTTTTGGCCGAAGAATGTCGGGTACCGGACACCCACGTTGCGTCACACGTTGCGGTCTATACGTGTAAATTAATAAAAAGTGTTATTATATTATTATATGTATGTGTTAGTCGTATTTATGGGTCTTTGTAACCAGATCATAAATAAATTTAAAAAAATAAAGATAATCATTGTTAAATGTGCATTGGAAATGAAACTGTTTTTCGGATCTTAATCCCATATTTATTTTTTCAATCAAACCAACGTTTCGAGCCCTTTTCAGTCACTCGCGACCCAAAGGACCTTGTTCATTCCTTATGTGTAACAATCGCGAAAACCTAAGAACTCGATATGTAACTAGATGTAAAAATAATAATTATCAACAAAATTAAACCAATTTTTATTCCGACAAAAGACAACAATGGCAGTCCAAACAGCTGAATCAATGGCGTATTTGCCGTTTAAAAAAAATCATTTCGCTTAAAAACATTGTAATTTAACCAGTTCTTTAATTAAACTTTGATTTTTATCACCATTTAAACGTTTGATATTAAACAAAAGTCTTTAATAAAATCCGATTTCTGTTACATAATTACTGTGGTCAAAGATCATGCTTTCTATCATACGGAGGGCAAGGCAGTATTTGTTTCTTACGTTAACAGAGTGTACAAATTAATGACTAAAAAAAAATAATTTCAGACATCATCTAAAAATTAGGTTAATAAATAAGTCATTATTTATGTATTTAATAAAAAAGGAGGGCACAATAGAACCATTCCGAAACCTGTTAGTTCCAGATATGGATATGTACGCATTTGAGTAGTTCCATCCTATGTTTGTTGATCCTATTCGCAATCATCTTTATTTTTTTTTAGTAAAGAATTTACTATGATTACGTATAAAAAGATATAATTCGTGGTATTGTTTTAACCTCCTATAACTTCTATTAATAAGTCTGCAAATATGTTTCACA
This sequence comes from Hyposmocoma kahamanoa, assembly GCF_003589595.1. Taxonomy (NCBI): domain Eukaryota; kingdom Metazoa; phylum Arthropoda; class Insecta; order Lepidoptera; family Cosmopterigidae; genus Hyposmocoma; species Hyposmocoma kahamanoa. The sequence continues at coordinate 10,415,195 of NW_020653743.1, read as the reverse complement.
ATGATTAACGCGTGATCTTTGTTTCTAAGCAAAAACTACACCTTTAAATTTTCGTAAACGTACTAATAATACACCGAATAAAATATATTGTACGTCAAACTGCCAGGTATGATGCATTACAAAGTATGCATTAACAAAGCAATAATTTCTCATGTCTGCAAATAGTTCTGTTTTGTGTCGAAAGTTTCGCTTATCAAAACTGTAGGCATGTTAACTGTATGCATACGTAGGTATTATGTTTGCCTTTTTTTTATGATGTCAAGTGACGGGACGAACAATACGCCTGGTGCTAAGCGACACGCTTGTTCATGGCAGTTGCAGTGCCCGTCACCCTGAGACATAAGTTGAAAAGACTCATGTGCCTGCAATTTCACCAGCACGCATTACTGCTTGGCGGCAGAGTAGTTGCCGCCTACTGCTTCTCCATAGAGAAGTGTGATGTACACACACATATTTTGTAGACCTTACATTCAGACATGTCGCAAACGCCCGGACGGAATGAGTCTCATCCCTTGGAATAAGGGCCGGGCACGGGTGTGAGACGCTCATGGTCCGACACACTTGCCCTATCCCATCTCCAGCACACCAGCAAGAGGGCTGGCTCCGCAGCTGAGCTGGCGGAAAGACTAAAAAGTAATAAGTACTAGATCTCGGCTCCGACTACCTATGTACAGCCTTTGGAGTCGAAACCCTTGGCCCGTGGGGTCCCAGTGTCCTTCATCTGTACAAAATTTTTTTCCGAAAAAAAATTAATAGACTGTCTGGTAAACCCAAGCTCCTTGCCCAACGCATTAGCATAGCAATGCAAAGGAGGAACGCAGCCAGCGTCTTGGGCTCCTTGCCGCGGGGACCCAATTTTATTCATATAACTTAAAAAGTCCTAGTTTTACTTTCTAGTATTTAGTATTCTAGTTATAAAAATAAGACATCGCTGATATTGAACTTTCTAACAGCAAAAGTTGTAACAAAATGTAACAAAAAAGTTATTAAAACTTAATCAAGTTTTATCCTTAAAACGCATTGACTTACAAATATATGGACGTCGGGTCCGCGCTAAAAAGTGTCCGAACTTATAGGGCGTTAAAATCGTATACAGAGCGACATTCACGCTTTAATCTTCGTTTGTTCGACTGACAGCGAAGCAAGCAAAATTAGACAGTACTGCGATGACATTACAATTTAAATTCAACGTTTTAGCTTTTTCATATTCCTTTACATGTCACTACGTTTAAATAGGTTGACTTGGGTCATTTTTTTCGTGGTTTTTGCATTAGACCCGTCGTCCATGTATTTTTTAGTCAATGTTAAAACGCATACGTTTTTTAGCACTAATTCAATATGACATAACGGTAAACATCAATAGTGCTGTCATAGCCGTACTTTTATACAAGAATGTTGACGGGATCACTCGTCAGTGACAAATCGTAATTATTATACCGGATCAATATAAACACTACGGTACAAACAAAAGAAATGACATTTTTACCATTTAAGTACTGTCAGTACGCAGCGTAAGAGCTATATTCCCGTAACACCGTGTCTTAGTGCACACGCGTTCGGACTGGGTCGCTCGCAATTTTCAATTGACTCTGACAGCTGCTACTCGTGTTATGTAGTCACGAAAGAAAAAAAAAACAATGGAAGTGCCATAAGCCTCGATTGTTATCAGAACCGAAGTCGCCAAAACTCACACATTCTTAATTTGAAACACTACAAAATCTTGATATCGATTGGTCGTAGTTCCAAATTTAAAAAGAAATATCAAATTCTGAATTGTTAATACAATTTAAATTTTACCCTGTTGGCATAACGTCGAAAGTTCCTTACTATCAATACCTATTATTGCAAGTTACGACGTTTTGATACTATATTGAAATTTCAATCAATGTACAAACACAAAATACAAAATTACGTTACATATGATAAACAGAAAATTGAAAATTTATTAAAATAAGACTTTCCGATGATATGAAATACCACCAGGAGTACCCAATATTTTTGGTGCGGCTACCGTTTTTGCACTCCTAAACACCACAATAAGGCATTTTTCTAGGATTTTAGAGAATTTGCATGAAATAACAAAACAGCTATAACATGGAAAGTAGTAGCACTAGAGCTACTTGTGAAAGAGTTCGTCCAAGGTCCAAGCACACAGAAAAAAAGGATTTCTACTAATAAGAAAGAGTAATTTCTCAAAATATTTGCTAATTCTGAAAAAATCTTTATTAACCCCTTCATGGACAGTAACGGTGTTTACCGTATAATGAAAAATTCGAATATGGACAGTACGGGGTATCCCGTTTTTATTATGGATATTATAAAAATTACTACGGGCTTTACCGAGCGAATTCCAAGTGCTTTCTTTGTAGTTGCCGCGTACTGCTTCTACATAGAGAAGTATTGACCACGTACTGACAAAATTAAATGATTTACACGCATACATTTGTAGACGTTACACACACATATTTCATATATACACACTAAGACAGTACGGTGAATACCGACGTGTTTGTATGAGGTGATGCAAGACCGTACATGTCAGTGCGTCGCCAGCGACGGCGTTTTGTGGGTGTGTAGTTTCTTTTCACACTGGAACTTTCTGACAATAAAAGTAAGTGTTCTCGCATTTTTTTCTCTAAATGCATAGTTTTTAGTAATTCAATAAACCACTAATGTGTACTGCAGAAACCTTATTCTATAATAAATATGAAACGTGTTTTCACACTTTAAATCAGGTTATTTAGGTAGGTATTATTTGCCACCTAGGTGAAATGAATACTTAATTTCCGTTTAAATTTGATAAATAACTAAACGATACATACAGTGTACTATTAGTAATCAAAAGCACCTCTCTTACTACAATCCAAACTGTAATTTAATTATTAAAGTAGAAAAAAAATATCCTTCATCACTGCATAAATTGTGATTGTTTCTTTCTAATTTCTAGTAACAATAACGTGTATATATATAATAATCTAGTGTACGCTATTGTAATGTCGATTTACACTTTTTTTGCTGATTAAATTTATTTTTGTAAGTAACTAAGTAAGTACCTTTAGTTCGTAGTGTTTACCAATTTTCAGCGCAAATACATCCATTTCGACTTCCCTTCGATTCCCTCAGATAAATTAGTTAACCAAAATTTTGCAAGACTATTATATATAGGGAAGTCCGTTTCAAGTTTCTGTGTTGCAAAATTACAGGTGTTCTTCTTTATTTCAATAGATGCCGCGCTTGCGTCGTAAAAGAGGTGGTAAAAGTACCACGAAATCTGTCCCAAAGAAACCTCCGTCACCAAAGTTTTCATCTTCTGAGCATGACCCGTTCAGTGACGACGGCCAGCACGGGTCAGATGTCGATTTTCAACCAACATATGAAGAGTCGACTTCTGAAGAGGAAATCTCTAGTCGTCAGAGGCGCTCAGTAATGACACGTAACAAATATATAAGCGAATCTTCCGATTTTACTGATTCTGAAGTCGAAAATTTGGAAAGTGAATTGAATTATTACCTTTTACACCCTATAGACATATCACTCAAACCCATGACCTCTGCAATTGGCCTTGATGACTGCGAAGCGAGTCATAGTAAAAGTACCAAGATAACATACACCACTACATCCAACCATAGCTCAATAACAGAACCTGAGAGATTGTTGCATACATTTGACGCCGACGCCTTCATATCCACACAGGCTAACCTCCCATCAGAAAAATCTTCACCCACCGCCGACGCCCCAACTTCGACACAGTCTGAGCGTCCACCTGCAAAATCTAATAAATTAGTATCGCCACCAGCCTCCGATACATCTGCGTCCATTCTAGCTAATCTTCTGACATCAGAACCTGATAAGTTAGATTCACTGCCGGTCTTCGACGCACCTGCTTCTACCCAGGGTGACTGTCTGCCTGCGGAACCTGAAAAAGAATTAACGCGACTTGTCGACGATGCCTGTACCGCCAAAACTAATCAGCTGTCTACAGAAACTGTTCAACGTCCTTCTGTATCAAATGCATTACTTTCTATGTCAGAATACTTACCTGATGACGATAAATCTACGGATATTTCAACCGTTACTAGAGTAGATCTATCAGCAGATGAATTAGATCCAGTATCCTCTAAAAGACAGCGTTTGGATAGCAAAAGTTCTATCGATATGTCTGCAATAATCCAGCAAGATATGCTGTTAGAAGAGCCGGAAAAAGTCATAGATTCTGAAGTGGATCAAGAATGGTCCGAAACTACCGAACCGATCCCACATTTTGATTTTAATTATTTGTCAGAAGGTCTTCATGGTTTCGTTAATGATAATCCCAGTGAGTTGGACTTGTTCATGTTCCTATTGTCTGACGAATTACTTGAAAATCTAATTGTATGCACCAATGAATATGGTGCGAAAATGACTAAAACCAATAGACCACATAAAAAAAATAGTCGATCCACACTATTTCGAAAACTGAATAGAGAAGAAATGCTAAGTTTTTTAGCATTATGTTTCCTTAGAGGACATATGAATGTTCCGAAATCAAGATCTCTATTTTCCTATTCGGATCCCCTTTATTATCATCCATTTTTTTCTTATATTATGTCATCAAGAAGATTTGAACAGATCCTGAGGAATTTCAGTGCTGCCAATTGCGATGCGAAAGGAGCAGAGAAAATAATACATTTTGCAAATGCACTCACAGAAAACTTTCGGAAAGTTTATGGACCGCAAAAAGAATTATCCATTGACGAGTCTTTGTTGCTGTACAAAGGACGATACATTTTCGTCAGTATATTGCATCCAAAAAGGCACGTTATGGTATAAAATTTTATGAGTTAACGACATCAGATGGTTATGTTTTAAACATAATCATGTATACTGGCAAAGACGAAGATACTGAAGAACATAAAAAAAAAACTGAAAAAATTGTGTTAAAGTTGCTACAACCGTATCTCATGAAAGGACACCATATTTTTATGGACAATTTTTACAATGACGTGCAGCTGAGCCAAAGATTGCTAAGTTTGCGTACACACACTTGCGGGACCTTAAGAAAGAACAGAAGATCAAATCCGAAAGTTATCACATCTGCGAAGATAAAAAAGGGAAATTACATTTGGCGTCGAAAGGGAAATGTATATGTTACGGCTTGGCATGATAAAAGAACTGTATATGCTATAACTACAAGAAACCAGCCAAAAATGACTTTGACTTCAAACAGATTTGGCAAATTGCTCAGCAAGCCTGAAGAAATTGTAGCGTACAACACCCACATGGGCGGAATTGATCGTAAAGATCAAATGGTCTCCTATTATTCATCTCCACCCAAAACAGTACGATGGTATAAAAAAGTTCTGTTCCATCTGTTGGACGTAACTTTATGGAACGCTTTTTACATATATAAAAAGTATTACAAGGCTGATGGTAGATATGAATTCGTTGATTTCAGAGACAATTTGATCAAACTTATGACAGATCTCAGTCCTAATTTGCAAGGAAGGGACTTAGTAAGGGTGGGCAGTATTCATGACAACAGGCGCAGTGCTAATAATATTACCCGAAACGAAGAACAACCCGAAAATCAATGCATCGTTGGCCATTGGCCTGAAGTAATACCCTGTCCAGAAAATTCGAAAAGAAACTTCAAGTATTTAAATTGTGCTCAATGCACTAAAAACAAGAAGAGGAAGGAGACAAGATTTCGATGCAAGGGCTGTGTTAATAAACCTGCTCTCTGTCCATCTTGTTTCGATCAATGGCACACAAATATCTAGACTGAGTAATACATATGTTGATTTTACATTATAAGTATATGTATAGTAAGATAAAATTGTGGTATATTGTCCATAATCATGAATGTTCCTAAAAGTAAATCACTATCAAAGTCTAAGTAATTGTTCTTTTAAATGATAGAAATATAATGTTTAGCTGATACTTAAAGCCACGATGCTTAAAACTGTTGTTATTAAACTCGGGTCATCCTAAATTACAAGAACTTTGTGATACATGACTTTTTCTGATGGGTGATGGTAATTTGTAAGACTTTATGAAGATTTATACTTAACTCAAGCTTTATTTTAATTATTAAGAACGTAAGACTGATTGTGCCATAAGTTTGTTACTTCCGTATTTTTTTAATGATTACTGTAAGTATAATACCTACACGTTTTTTAATTATTTGATATTATAATAATTATCATGGAGATTGTGATTACTTATAATTTAAAAAATCATTAATGATTAAGACTGACATTATTTAATTAAGTTACCTATGTACAAGTAATGTACACTGCATATTATTTAACACTCAATGCCTATGGTATTTTCTAATTCTAAGAAAATAAAGTTGATTATTTTGTATTCGAAATTTTATTTATTATCTATAATATTACCTGTTGAAACTTTAAAACAAGTTTTTTATATTTTGTTTGTGATTGAACGATTATAGCAGTACATTCATAGCCGTAGTGAGAGAACTGTCTAGCTAAATTTAATAACAATATAAGCAGTACGGAAAGAAAGGTGTTACGGTTATATTTGTACTGCTGCAAAATAATATGAGCTAGGTTCAGTGCCATGCTAGTACGGTGTTCACCGTAATACTGCTAATACCGTACTGACATTGCTATCGCGCATTTTAATTTTGTAAATATAACACAACGGCAATCACCTTACTACTGTCATAGTCGTACTTACTTATGCACAAAAAACATGTGGAAGAACTTTAGCAGTACGGCTATGAATGCTGTCGGGATCAGCCGTCAGTGATAAAACATAGTAATTATGTTAAATCAATTTAGTTACTACGGGATAAAGAAAAGTAGTGACTTTTGGTGTGTGGTATTATTTCAATACTGTCCATGAAGGGGTTAAAAGTAATAAAATATTGTCATTACAAAATACTGCTTATCTTTTTCTAATACAATTTTACTCTTAACTTTATTCTAACTCTGAGACAAATTCGTTCACTTCAAGATTTTATTTCATTTCTAATAAATTAATTGGACATACTTACAACAAGAAATTTTTACCTCTTACATCAAATTTAAATAATCTTAAATGAATTCAAAATTTCTTGGGTGCATTTTAAGAAAATATATTCTTAAACAAAAAAAGAAGTAGTTTTCTATTCAGATTAATATTCTTAATTCTAGAGTACATTCTTAAAGCAACATTTCGTTGCGTTTTCATAGTCAATGTTGTCGCGACATGTCGCCGAAGGAGCACGCGGTAACGATTACTTTTACTTGTGCTTAAAATCATAAACAGTCATTTATCCGAAGAAGTAATACGTAGTATCTCTAGTTTGTTAGGGTGTTATTTGTAGTCATAATTTAAGAAATTTGGTTTCAGCATGAAATCAAACTACACTTGTAACAAGCACAAGTTTAACATGCAATTAGTTCCATCACGCCACGGCTATTTGCTTCTCTTTTTCTAATACAATTTTACTCTTAACTTTATTCTAACATTTAGACAAATACCTTCACTTCAAGATTTTATTTCATTTCTAATCAATTAATTGGACATTACTTAGATCAAGAAATTTTTATCTCTTACATCAATTTTAAATAATCTTAAATGAATTCAAAGTTTCAGTTTAAGAAAATATATTCTTAAACAAAAAAAGAAGTAGTTTGCTATTCAGATTAATACTCTAAATTCTAGAGTACATTCTTAAAGCAACATTACGTTGCGTTTTCATAGTCAATGTTGTCGTGACATGTCGCCGAAGGCGCACGCGGTAACGATTACTTTTACTTGTGCTTGTAATCATAAAAATCATAAACAGTCATTTATCCAAAGAAACAATACGTAGTATCTCTAGTTTGTTAGGGTGTTATTTATAGTCATAATTTAAGAAATTTGGTTTCAGCATGAAATCAAACTAAATTTGTAACAAGCACAACTCTAACATGCAATTAGTTCCATCATGCCACTGCTAGATGGCATTAGTTGTACTCTGAAACGCGCTATCGTTTTGTTAACTTCAATAGTATAAGTCATCTCATATACTTTGAATTGTTTGGTAGTGCATTTTGCCGCTGCATGTATACGGCAATTATTTGAGAAGATTCCGTCTTGTTTCTGCTACTTTAAGGTTTGACGCTGAACTGTGTGCTTTCACGCCAGTGAGACATACTGTTTTGGGTCCATATCCCTGTAAATTTACCCTTTTTGATAAGAAAACATAAATCTTCAGTCAGATAATTAAGTACCTCTCAATTTTTCATTCTTGTGTGTGTGGCTTTGTGACTTTAAATAAATTAATTTGCTCTTGGATTAAATATTTCTGTCTTGTAACTAAAATACACCTTTGAGACTTTTTTTACTATTATCAAGTAATTATTCTGTAGTGCCTATAGGGAGAGGACCGTTTTGTTGGATTTAATAAATTTGTCTTCATAAAAAGAATTTTGTCTTTTTCTAAGTAATCTGTTTTTACCGTGCAGTAATGTCAGCATTACTGTGTTCCGGTTTTGAAGGGTAAGGGTGCTGGTGAAATTACAGGCACATGGAACTAACCATTTCTACTGTTACAATACCTGTCCAGTACTGCTGACTCCAGTAAAAAAATGCCATTCCTTAAAACCCCAGCTCGATTATAATAATTGACACTCGACTGTAATTGTATTAAAAGTGTTGAATACGGAACCCCAAGCTCGTATAGTAAACTCCTTGCGAAGCAGCGAGACCCACTTCGTAATAAACTGCTGACTAGTGGTCGATTTTGTAATTTTGCTCGAACTTTTAGTTAAAGAAGGGCACTTGAAAAATGCGGCTTAATACAGATGGAAAAGCTGGTCTCAACACGTTAGGCACCTTGAGGGACTCTTATAAATACCAAAATATCAGACTGATTAGCTACAGTACTGAAATTGTAATAACTGCCTCCGTAGCCGAACGGTTACCATGTTCATCTGCCACGTAGAGGTCGCGGGTTCGATCCCCCTCCTGGGCTTAAAGAATTATTTGTACGGCCTACATTTATTACTCTCGTGAGTTGGGTATAATTTGTGGTTGTATATATATGACACAGGGTTTCCCCAGTCCGGATCTAAAAAATATCTCTAAGTTACTTCAACATTGAAACAACTATGTTTATTTATGTGAAACAGAATGTTATTTAAGTTGATCATAAAACGTATGCAACATATTCCAAGCCTGTCAGACACAATTATTTCAGCGACAATTTTGAGTAATTATTTTAACGTCCCTAAGATCCAGCAAATTACAATAGAAAAAGCGCTAAACGCCCATTGTACACTACAATATACTTAATAAATCTAGCAAATATGCGTATAACACATGCAATCAAGTTTTTAAAAATATTTTTCTGAATACTCAATGCAACAATCCATAATAGTTGTAGTTCCACTCAGAGCTTTAAACAACAAAGATCTGAGGAATACTGCCGCAGCGCCCGGCACCCTGAGACATAAGTTGACAAGTCCCATGGGCCTGTAATTTTATCAGCAGCCTAACCTTTAAAACTGAAACGCAGTTATGCACATCTCTTTCAGAAGAAACTCTGCTTTTACTAAAATTTAAATTTATTTTTATGTAAAATTTAAATTTATTTTTGGAGATTAATCATGTCGTTATTGATTACATCAAGTATCCTCGTAAGTTTGGTAAACGTTTTTAGAGCAACCAGGAGCAATACAGATTGTGATAAACGACAGCACATTGAACAAAAACTTTGCAATTAAAAGAAAATCTCCAATTCTGCATTTACTAAATCTCCTTTCTCTCAAAATTGAGATATTCATCGTCATCTTTGTGTGAAGTGGCCTCAAGTGTCGTGTCCAAAGGATTAAGATAGGACTGCCTTCTCAACAATCTGTATGCACGAGGTTTATCGCATCGCCTGCGCATGTCCCAGCTATCTCTCAAAAGCATAATGTTTGGGCACTTGGAATTTTTGGATACACTTCAAAAATTTAGAAGTGGCAGTGTTTTCTTAGTTTATGGCGATGGAGCAAAGCTTTCATTTCAAAGTAAAAAAAGGAGCATAGTCAGTTGAGGCTCATGCTCTTGTCTACCTTTAATGTTATTTAATCTATGATACTTATAATATCGATACGATTAATTTTATACTTGTTATTTTCTTCCTGAAACTAAAATAAATGGATAAGCATGTAACAAAATTAAGTGCGTTCTTTCCAATTGACACCGTGGTTGTAATTTTCACTTGGATCTTTGGAGTGCTCTAAAGAGAGGCCTAAGACCATTTTAGTCTTTTTTTTTAAATAAAAAATAAATACGCATTTGACGTCCATCTTGGAAAATGGAGATGAGGTCGACGATGGAGCATGCATACCTTAATAATGCCTATTCACTCTCGCATTAAAAAGGCTCAACTTATTGCGTTCAGGAAATAAGTCTGCAGGCAAGAAATTCCATTCCATAACGATTCGTCTTATAAATGTGGAAGCGTAACGCTTCGTGCCAATCCATGGAATTTTCCCGCAACATAGGGGTGGAACCTCAAACTACGTCAAGTCTTACAATGATGGAAAGGGGAAGGCGGAATTAAATCGTGCAATTTCATCATACTCCTACAGCCACTTTGGCTCAACGTTTCAACATGTCCGTCACATTCACAAATGAATTAAAATCCCACTTGAAGATTTGCCATTTAATTTTTCTTTATTATTAGGGTATAAAGTATAATTTCCCAGAACATTAGTTATTTAAAATGATATTCGTTTTCTTGTCGTATTGGAAACAGAAAACCTACTTCTAATTCCTTATACAAAACATTTTTGGCTTATATTTCCAAATATGTCATTTTTTCGTTCGTAAACGAGCCTGAGGCTTTATTAGACACTATAATTATTATTTTTAAGTCCTTCAAAGAGGTGCCGATTAAAAATTTTAATGGTAAGGTTTGGTGCTGACCTCGGAGGTCTTAATTGGTGCTAGTAAATGGAATTTTGTATTATTGGCACCCACCCTAAAACGATTCTCTAACTTGTAAATACTAATTTTTTAGCGCCATGAAAGACCTTAATATTATAACTTTTGAGTTTATGAGATAAGGAAAGGATGACTCCTAAGTATAAGGGCCAAACTAACAATTTGATAATTTTCAATTTTTCGTGGGGAATGCTTCATTTCATTATAATCTAAAGGGTAGCGTTAAAACAAAATCAAACTGCCGCCGGGGCCGAACTATATTTATTTCTCTCGTGAGTTTGGGTGTAATTTGTGATTATCTATGTGTGTGTCCATGGTACCCGCGACACAGGGTTTCCCTAGTGTGGAGCTATGTTGAGTGTGTGCGTTATTATTATTATTATTACACATATTAAAGAAAACCTCGAAATACAAGGAAATCTTGAAAATATACCAGATTTAATGTTTGGCAGCCTCTCCTGTAAAATTGTGATTTTACGCTTTGGCCCTTATACATAGGACACACCGATATATATAACCTAATATGTACCTAAAGTTCAAGGAAATAATATACATGAAATGGATAATACCTCACTCTGAAATCGAGGAATTTTTGTATTGTATATTTTTGATGTAGTAATTACGGTATTACCGTAATATATTTAAAAAAAAATGTAATTGTATGTGAAAATATTGCTATTTTTTCTATTTTTAGAGGGTGTTATTCATACACTTTATGTGTATTACTTGAAATGCAGGTAAATATGAATACTCAATTTTTAGCGCCAAAGAATGCAGATCTTCAATACCATTAGTATAAATCAAGAGTTTCAATTACAACTCTACAAACTTTTATAATTTAACACAAAAACATGTCCAAAGTGACTTGCAATTTCTTTCGCCTTTTCTGTTCCTTTTAAACCCAACAAGATCATATCTTTTACCTTATCTCCATATCTGTGGGATGATTTTTTTGTGCATTATTTTGGGCAAATAAAAGCAAACAAACGCTAAGCCCATCCGGTATCTTTGTCACGACAATTTCCAAAACTCAGGGGTTTGCACTTTTAAAAAGTTCCGAATTCACATTTTATATCAATAAAGTATACAAACTTCACTTGAACATCCCCAAAACAATAGCGTTAAGTACGGACAACGGCATATCAGACTACACATTTTTGTTCGAAAATCGCCTCCAGTGCAACAGAGCAAGATACGTCAATGTGTAGCTTGATGTGCTGGCGTGTGTACAATGATGGGGTTTTCAGTGTCCTAATGTAATATTCCGTTCAATATATTTTACTAGCAATAGAGCTCCTTGTGAAAGAGTTCGTCCAAGGTCCAAGCAGTAATGTCAGCATTACTGAGTTCCGGTTTTGAAGGGTAAGGGTGCTGGTGAAATTGCAGGTACATGAGACTTGTCGACTTATGTCTCAGAGTGGCGGGCGCAGTCTCATTGCAATTATTATGGGCAGGCGTGACGCTTACCACCAGGTGCACGACTTGTTTGTCCCGTCACTTGGTCGTCATCAGCCTATCGCAGTCTACTGTTGGACGTAGGTCTTTCCAAATGCGCGCCATTTCGCCCAGTCCTCAGCTTGTCGCATCCATCTGCAGTCTTTCGCAAATCGTCACTTCATCTGGCCACAACGCGTCTTAAACTACGTTTGCCGAGCCGTAGCCTCCACTCAAAAACTCGCTTCCCCTATCGGTTATCGGATCTTCCACAGATATGGGCAGCCCAGTGCCACTTCAGCTTGCTTGTTTTACCAGCTACGTCGACGACCTTGGTTCTCTGTCGAATAATCTCGTTTCGTACCTTATCCACGAGAGAAACTCCGAGTTTAGCTCGCTCCTTACTCGTTGAGCGACTTTTAACTGATGGACTAGCCGTATCGTGAGTGACCACGTCTCGACTCCGTATGTCATAACGGGTAGACCGCACTGATTGAAAACCTACGTTCTCAAATTTTGCGGTATGAGACGCGAGGACTCGATGTAATTTTCCAAACGCTGCCCTGTCACGCTGAATAATGTTCTTGGCTTCTTTCACAAAGTCGTCATCATAAAATAAAATACTTAAATCTTCAGGGTTGCCAACAATGAACTAATTAACTGAAAGTTAACAATGTCTTAATTATAAACTACTAATATATAACTCATTTTCTGATGCTTATTCTGCTTACTGTATACAGTTTAATTGACCATGGTATATAAAAGTTAACGAACGAGAAAAGCTGTAGTTATGACTTCATTGAAATTTTTATTGAAGCTTTATCGCATTAATTTATCGTATTAACACCGCTGTTCTATAGATTTCCAGAATACTGGTTGTTTAATAAACTTGACTGATATCTTTGTCGATTTAAAAGCTATGAAATCTGACTTCCTTTACAATATTTAAGACATGAATTCTTCTCACCAATACATCATATTGGAGGGAGCTAATTATGAATATAATTTACGTCTGAATTACGGACCCCTTGGCGCTAATAAATCATTATTAACTAACCTCGTTTCCTGTCCCTTGTTTTTTGCGTGTCAAAAAAAAATGTCCCTCTGGACGTGGGTCATATTACTAAGATTAAGTGACGTCATTTCGGAAAACTAACCAGCCTATAATAACATGGGTGTTCAAGGAACTAAACAAAGGTAATAAGGTAACAAATTGGCAATAACAACCTGTTAATGCCAAGTTAATGTAAGAACAAGGACGGTTACCGGACACCCGTGTTGCATCACACGGCGCGAAAATACACATAAATAATAATTATTTTTCTATATTATTAAATATATTTGTGTATAAAGCATGTATTTGTGGGTCTTTATAACCTGTGTATAAATAAATAAAGAAATAAAGTCCCCGTGTCAGGGTGCCACAAGAAATAGTGTGCCTCCGCTACATCTAATCTGCCCTCTTTGTCGTAAACAACTAACGCATTTGCTTTCGATAACTTTCGAGATATTGGCACCCAAAATTTTCTTCGAAAAATGCAATACAACCTGAAATGGCTTTGGTTGATTCCGCACAAAAGTGAAAGTTTTGAACAAATCACTTTGGAAAAAATATATAGTACAATTGAGGATATACACTGTCACGTTAGAAAAAACATAAACTAACATCGAAATTTTACAAGACAACCGCTGTGTTCAATACCAATGATCCTTTACATATACCAATGATTTTCTTTTTATATCAACTTAACTAAATAGAACACGTATGGTACAAGACATACATTTTTCAAACGGCGTTGATTTTGTTTGTAAAGAAATAAATTCTGAAATAAAGTCTCTCGATCTAAGCAAAATGAACTGTATTAGTACGGGAAAAATTAGAATTCCAGCTGAGGTAGTATCGACTCTTAACAATAAAACTGAAAATAAAAATACGATATAAAAATAGCTATTGATAATCAACCATAAGAAAATCGGCGGAAGCCAAAACAGCGACGTCATACAAAATAAACATTCCAATTAAATTTTATAGACCCACTAATTTCGTGCACGAGATAATCATGTAAATCCAGGCAATAGCCACTATAGTGAGAGGAAAAGGCATGGGAGGAAACCAGCGGTTAACCTAACAAGGTTTTTAATACCGTGCACTGACCACCGATTATACGGAATTAAGGTTTGGGCCGTTTTTCGGTATTTAGTGATTCGGCGAACCTAATAATTCGGTATTTCTTTTTTAAATTTGACAGCGTTTGTGTTGTAAAAAGATTTTAATATAAGGTGACCGACTAGCACCACAGGTCGTCATCTTTTTTAAATTAATGTATAATAAGATTTATGACAAAATTTTTCTATCATGGTAACACGTTTTTATTGATAAGTGAGAATTACTGTTTAGTTAATTAGTGGATTTTTCGTGTTCATTATGGAGATTAGAGAAATTATAGTTTAGGTTTTGTAGTAATAATTGTAATAGTTTTTTTATGAAACATACTACAGCATAATCTTTCTTGAAGATTATATATCTGTCAAGTAAACTAATCACTATTGGTATATTAATGTTAAAAAACAAACAAGTTTAAAGACACACTTCCCTTAAAATGTCGATCATTAGTGCCCTCACCATAATACTTTTCAGATTTAGTCACTATAGAATATAAAGGTATGAAACGGTAGTTTCATTTAACTTTAC
This sequence comes from Hyposmocoma kahamanoa, assembly GCF_003589595.1. Classification (NCBI taxonomy): domain Eukaryota; kingdom Metazoa; phylum Arthropoda; class Insecta; order Lepidoptera; family Cosmopterigidae; genus Hyposmocoma; species Hyposmocoma kahamanoa. The sequence continues at coordinate 10,400,161 of NW_020653743.1, read as the reverse complement.
ACTTATATCATTCGTACTATTACTCTAAGCAGTGTTAATTTAACGTAAAATTCTTAGCCATCAATAATATTTCACCTTGTATAAACCAGTATCTGTACACACTCACGCACAGTAATACGTAGTATGTTTTAATTCGTGACCTGCCGTAACTTTGTGTCAGCAATGCCAAATACTTGCCATTTTTCAATGTGTCGGCCACGGCACTAAAAAATCGGCATTTCTCATGCCGAATGTCGGTAACAAGCCCAACAGATTTATACCACGTGGTTTTCGGTACCCAGTGCACGAGCCAGGCGCCATAAATACAGGCTCGTCTGCGCCGACGCAGGTACGCCCGCCAAACGAGATCGGTCTTTTTATTGAAAATAAAAAACTTCAATAACCAATTTTAAACCCTATTTCATGCAGATTACAACGGATTTTCGATTGTACTTTTATCAAAAGGATATCCATAATTCGCTTTCAACTTTTTCGTATAGGAATAAAGTTGCTTTTTCAAATGGAGGCCATCGTATTTCAGTTGTTTGTGTCTTTCGAAATTCGAACCTAAATTGTGTTGTGGTAAGATGGAAATTGGAAGAACAGGATCGGTTGGTATTTCTTCTCGCCATACCAGATTTTGGTGTTCTTTTACGCGTTTTTTTTGTGACAACGACTGGTCTGACTCCGAACGTGGTACGGTGGGTGTTTTGCGGGGTCACAGAGGGTAATAACTGTAAATTATCGTCGTTCGCTTTATTGAAATTCGTTCGGACGTGTTCTAATGGGAAAATTTTAGTGCCCGATGATCCTGACACGGTTTAGTCGATATTTCGAGGGTTTGGTACTTACTACACGAGTAAAGCAATGTTGTAGTGTTGGGAATAAATTTAGGGTACGTCAAAGTAAAGGATGTTCGGAAAATAAATGTATCAATCACACCACTAAAATTACTAATTAAGAACTAATTTCCAAATTTAATATTTGTTACTATTTCTATTTGATTTTTTAATGGTAAGAGAATTATTTCTGAACGAAAACAAACTCGTCTCGGTTCAATGTTTTTAGGTACAGTATGACTATTTCTTTTCCTGCCTAACCCTTAATCAAAAGAAGGTATTATTTACCACCTTATTTTTTTTTAGTAATTGACTAACTGTGATACTCTACATTCTCAAGTTTTAAACGTATAAGGATTATTTACCACCAAAAGTGAAAACATGAGGTTCCACATCAACTTTATACTACAGGTTACTTGCAACTTCTCCGTGCTTGGATGACAAAAATCTCTGATACTGACCTGTTTGCGAGAATTCTCGATCTAAGATGTTTGAAATAAATATTGCAACCCCTTAAGTTTCTTGCTCAGTCACAGAAAAATCTGTCTGACAAATGAGCAGTAGAGTTTAATCCATATGACGATTTCAAGAGTAATTTGCATACCTTTGAAATAAAAATAATTTGAACTTCAGTTCCGTTTTTCCGTTCCGTTGGAAAAATAAAATCGAACAATCGCTATTATTTTTAAAAGGTTTATTTCATTTTATTACCATTTCCATAAATGGCATCTACAACCCTTAATTACCAGGGAATCACTATAATAATATAGAAATATTTTATAGATAAAAATGCGGGTCACGTTGCTCGAAAACATGACTCCTGGTGCAAGGCGGTCCTCCTTGGGGAGAAAAGCGCTTCAGAGGGAGACCGCAGATGCGTTGGAAGGACGATATAAAGAAAGTGGCGTGGTTGAATTGAAAGCAGGTGGCACAGAACCGAGGGAAATGGCGGTAACTGAAGGAGGCCTACACCGATATGGTTGAGAACGGCTAGAAAGAAGATTTTATAGAAATGGTATTGAGCCTCATTAAGAGACAGCTCGGCGGTGTGAAAGGAAAAATCCACCAATAGGATTACTTTATTTTCCTAGCCTCGGCTAGCGTAGATCTGGTGGAGACGGGCTAGCAGAGCTAAGTATTTGTACATATAAAAAACCGAGGATTGTATGCGAGGTCAAAGTCAAAGATTATTTATTCCATAGGTAAAATAAATTTACACTTGAAAATATTTACACTAATTGAAAATAATTTACACTTGAGGGATGCGAGAAAGAAATGTGTGCGAGGTATGCAGCTCCTCGTCGCCTCCGCTCACAGTACCCGCGCACCGCTGGAAAGAGTCCACTGCTCGTCCTGGCACCGCTCAGACTACACACCGTCTCACAACTTCACTACGCATTCTATATATACGCACCGCCAAAATACCTCGCACAGCTTTAGTAAAAACCATCACACCGTTTCACAGCGCCGCTATACGTCCTCGCACCGGCTAGCTACCTCGTATATCTTTGGTGGAACCGCAGCCATTAGGGTTAATTTACTCGTAAAATCATTTCTTTCGTTGAAAATATAATTATTATGTACCTATATGCAATACTGCTATTTAATTGACTCAGATAACACAATAATTCGTTCTGATTTTAGGATTACACACTTGTATATCGTAATCCGGCGTATGAAGTATGCCACGCAAAATGATATATTTCACACCGCGATTATGATCCGAATAGGCCGGCATCGAAACCAATTGTTTGTTCGGTACCGTTAGCAACGAAAATAAAATTACTTTAGCGTATTTTTATACCCCTAAAATTGTACCATTTAGTGCTCTACTTATGACATCAATTTTTTTTGTTGGTTTTGTCTATAATACCAAGTGACGGGACGAACAAGTCGTGCGCCTGATGGTCAGCTACACGCCTGTCCATAACAGTTGCATTGCCACTCAAAGCTTTAAATCGCAAAAATCTGACGGGCATAAGTTGACAAGTCTCATGTGCCTGTAATTTCAACAGCACCCTTACGTAATGCGGACATTATTGCTTGGCGGGGCGGAAGTAACTAAGGCGACAGTACCTACTTCCCCGGACGAACTCTTTTACAAAGAGCTTCACTGCTTCCAATATCATGACCCTTCAAGTCTTTACTTAAAACTTAGCGAGTTTTATTTGCCACATGTTTAGTGAGTTATTAGAGCGTTTCCACACTACATCCGATTCGTAATAGTTCTGAATTCGTGAAATGACGTTCTGAAATGTCACAGGGACCATTTAGCCTCTAGACAAACAAGCGTTATCCGAAGTGGGTCCGAGTTTTCTAGATTTGTATAATCTCGGAACGAATACGATACAATACTGACAATATTGAATTTGGATTTCTGTTATTCTTAATTTTATGGTGTTAATGTGGTGTTGTAACAATTATAATACCAATAACTACATGAACTCCTGAAGCCACTGATATATTGTCTTTATTCCGAGTTTTGTATATTTGTTTTATAAAGAAACCAACGTTTCGTCATTAAGAACCCTGTCAGCCGTGGCTCTGGGTCCGGTAGAAGGTTCAAAACGTTGGTTTATTTAAATAATACAGTTTTAGATCCGCAAATATAATTACATTTCCAATGATCGTTTATTTGTATAATTTATGCTTATGTCGGCTAAATTCTTAAACCTCGTAACCGCCATTGATGTGTACTGTTGAATAGGCACAAGAAACAGAATTACTAGAAATAATATGATACCATGCCGGACTGCCACGCAGAGGGGACCTCTGCGTGGTTCGATTCCCGGCCGGGAGAAATATTTGTATGGCCTACATTTATGTCTCTCGTGAGTTTGGGTGTAATTTGTGGTTGTCTATGTGTGTATCCATGGCATCCGCGACACAGGCTTTCCCTAGTGCGAGGCTATGTTGAGTGAGTGAGTATATGATTGTACCTTTAGGGACTACAAATTACATTTTAAGCTTTAATTGCCCGATATTGCGTTAAAGAGGTTTTCAAATTTAGCCCACGTATACTTAAAACACTACAGTAATTAGTTGCATAGTTTGTTTCCGCTGTCTGTTTTGTTGACTCTACTCATCAAAAGGCGGAAAATTTATGGCAGTATCGAATAGTTTATTCGTTATAAGTGTTGATAAGTTGTTTCTAAGTAGTCTAATAGTTGGCTACTGATAAAAAGTGATTTTTTTATCCTGTTCCGATTCCCGATGTTAAATTGGTCAAGTGGAACAAACACTTTTGAAATCACTATCAATTTAAATTATCATATTTTTTATGACGCTTTCAAACTGAACGTCGTCGCTATAATATTAATGAGTAAAACTGAAAATTTGGGACTAATGGCGTATGTGTTTTCTTTGTTTTCTTCGTTTTATGTCGCGAGCGCGACATAAAGCACGATATTCAGCTATTTTCGTAAGGATAGTATCACGCGCTTCTATGTTGCTTTCGCGCAAGTGACGCCCTGTTGCGCTAGCCCTACAGGTCTCAATCATTGTATAACATTAATGCAAACCACTCTAGACTGAGCTATAGTTACAAAAAGAATTAACTCTAATTACGTTATGTTTAATTTCATGTTCCAATCACAGTACAAAAAATTTTTATAAAACTCCATAAAACATAATTATGATTTGTCAGAGAGTCAGGTTTGATCATGGGAACTGTAAAGGCCCCGAAACGTTGGTATTTGCAAAAATTATATATATCGTATTGTTATTAAAAAAAATCTAGAAAACACCAATACGATTGATTGATAGATTGAAAGAGTTAAATATCTGTTTCATTCTAATGTATTTTTTTACTTTGTGTTTTTCTCGCTCATCATAATTTCAAAAGTGATCTTTCTCGGCTTAGACAAAAGATAGATAATTGAAGTGACGTAATAATAATTATATTCGCCTCTGGCCGTAAAACTCCAACGATACCGAAGGACTAGTACATAATGATACTGTAAGGACATGAGAAGAATAAATCGTCGCCTTAAAGCTTTCAAAATTAGGTTTCTTTTTCAATGGCTGATGTCGACATTTCTGTATTCCGTTGTTAATGAAAAAATTAACCCTGAATGGTAGTTTTTTTGTGATTCTGCGCTTGTCGTTGTACTTACTGTAACTCTGTAGCGTCACGAGTGTTAGTTTATTATTAAATAATTTCCAGAAGGTCAAGACATGCTTTTAAATCGACCTCTATGTTATTAAAGATAAAGTTAATATATATCCTTTGTGCCAAACCTCTCTCGAATTGGATAGACAACCAAACAAGTAAGGCAAACAGTGAACGCCAATCGTTTGATACTAATCCTGTATTGGACAAAGATGGACAGTCTCGTAATGGACAAGCCTGTTTGTGTGAAAGAGACAGCTATATGTTTCGAAGTTGCAGGCCTTAAAGTGCTAATGAGGTTTGTAATTGCGTGTGAATCGAGGTGATAATACCTACTCTGAAGTGTAATGGAATGGTTTCTTTTTTAATTCGTCTTTTTAATTGTGTAAATAACTTTTGTTATGCCAAGAAACTATTGTTAATCATTATGTTTTTAAATGCTTCTGATTCTTCATTAAATACATTCAACTTTTAGGACATAAATTCTATCGTACCTAAGTCAAATTTTGTAAATTATTTTTGTGTGCGAACGTATGAAAGTTACACTTATTTAAAAAAAAATGTTAATTAAAACCGTCGACATTGAAATTAAAGGTCGTACAATACAGTGTTTGCATTTTAATTACGTACATGATTGCATTTATCTCGATCTCTATTATGTCAAAAGTTGGCGTGTTGATATAGTGAAAAATGTGTCAGGATCGTAAAGTTTGCACTTTCTCTCTGCTCTGCTTTCTGCTGCGGCTCTGGTCTTTCTGCCTTCCCCTATGAATAAAGGGCTTATTAGTGCTAGATTATAATAAATTTAATTACAGAGAACATAGTATTGTATGAATAAATCATATTACAGCATGATATATAAAACAATATCATACTTATTAATACAAAGATCCAACACCAAGAAAAATTCCTTAAATCCGGGTAGATTCTAACCAGCGCCTTTAGCATACCGTGCGTGACGCTCTCCCAACTTAGCTACGGAACGAACCAGCAGATCTTACGAATGTTTCTATGTGCTTGTTACAGATCTTGTGTTTTTGGTTTTTAACGACGTAGCTCAGTTGGGAGAACGTCAGTCACGGTATGATGAAGGCGCTGGTTCGAATCCAGACAAATCGAAGGATATTTTCTTAGTGTATTTTTGTATTAATCATTAACAGAAACTGGTCTAATTTCACAAAAAAATAATTGAATATCTTAAAATGTCGTGATATTCAGAAACTTAATATTAATATTACACTTTTTCATACGAGGTGGTATAAAAGAATTAATACATGCCTAAAGTTGTTTTTGTCACGCGTTTGTGGGAGCCAATTGCAAATTTCACAGAAAGAAAATTTCGATGCCGGAGAACAACACATCCCAACTAAATATTTACACAATGACGTCACAGCTTCCACTATTTATCTTTCGAACAGAACAGAATATTCGTGACCGAAAACCGGCAAAAAAAACAAGGCAAAGGATCCGTCCGTTCTCAGAATCGAACTTGTTAGTATCACCATTTATTACACCCCGGGTTACCACAGATTATAAAATGGTACAAAATTGAAAAGTCAATTATTTATTTGAATTCTAAAACACCTGGGGTTTTATGTTATAACTATAGAATGAAATGCGTTCGGTAGTTTCCATTCGTAGTATTTATTTTTACAATTTCGGGTCTGTGTCATAGTTAGCTACCGTGTGCATTATTATTATTACTTAACAAACTTCAAAATCACTAATCAACTGACAAAAATTAAAAATTTTATTCATTACTACTTTGTGCCCGCAACTATTGCTGTGTTATAATTATTAATACAAAGATCGAGCACTTAGAAAAA